>NW_017670711.1:129794-196052 GCF_001879085.1 Nicotiana attenuata | reverse complement strand
TATATTAAATAGCCAATTTCTCCCTTTTTAATTTAATTAAAATAGTTAAAATGGTTTTAAAAGCAATTGAAAGAACTGAATTAATTAATACTATATAATCGTTAATCTAAAAATACTGGGAACAATTTTATAATTGTAAAACGCTATTAAGCGTAATATAGGCTATAATTATAATTTTATGCAATTTAGCTTAAAAAATATCAAATAAATTTATAAAAATATGCAAAAATCACCTTAATTATATTGTGGTGTAATTATGAGGATGGAAATAAATTACTCACCAAAATAATAGTTTTGGGAATAATTATTGGATTTTGTACTGCCAAAATAAATAATAAAATAATTTTAAAAAGCTTTAAAAATTAGAAAAAATATCAACATTCTTGGGCATGCTTATATATGCACGTACATGCTATTTTGAGAATATTCTGAGTATAAAAATATGTAGGGAAAAATTGGGTATCAACACTCCCTATGGTGATTCTGGTATTGGGAGCACGATCGGAAGTGAATTCGGAGGTCTGTAGGTCGTTTTGGAATCATTTGGCTAAGGATAGAAATTTGAAGGTTTTTGAGAAGTTTGACCGGAAGTGGAATTTTTGATATCGGGGTCGGATTCCGATTCCGGAAGTTGGAGCATGTCCGTAATGTCAAATATGACTTGTGTGCAAAATTTGGGGTCAATCGGACATAATTTGATATGTTTCGGCATCGAATGCAGAAGTTTGAAATTCTAAAGTTCATTAAGCTTGGATTGGAGGTCGATTCATGATTTTAGGTTGTTTGATATGATTTGAGGCCTTGAGCAACTCCGTAATGTGTTTTAGGACTGGTTGGTATGATTGGTTGGGGTCCCGGGGGCCTCGGGTGGATTCCGGATGGTTAACAGATCAAGAATGGAATTTGGAGAAGGCTTGATGCAGCTGGTATCTGGTGTAACCGCACCTGCAAGGTTTTGGCCGCAGGTGCAGAGTCGCAAAAGCGGCTCTAAGGTCGCAGATGCGGTTTGATGGGGGAGAGCTGGGACCGCAGATGCAGTCATCTCGCCACAGAAACGAGACCGCACCTGCGGAGGAGAGGACACAGAAGCGGGGATGGGCTGGGAGCCCTAGGCCGCAGAAGCGGTGTTTGATCCACACCTACGGGACCGCAGAAGCGGTTGAGAGAATGCAGGTGCGAAAAGGCTGGAGGCAGTGAGATGTTTTAAAGAACGGAATTGGCTCATTTTCTGTCATTTTTTTCAGTTGGGTTGGGTGATTTTGGAGCCTTTGAAGAGAGAGATTTCACCATCAATAATGAGGTAAGTTAACCCCATCTCTTGTAAGTTAAATACATGGTTTTATTGCGGATTAAAGTATAGAAATTGGTAGAAAGTCGGGGTTTGAGGGGGAAACCTAGAAAATTAGTATTCTTGGATTTTGACCACGGTTTTGGATATGAAATTAAGAGTAAATTATATATTTGAGTTCGTGAGGTTATGGGTAAACTTTATCTTTGAAAATTTTTGGAATCAGGGCACGTGGGCCCGAGGGCGATTTTGTCAACTTTTCGATTGGGGTTAGGAATTGTTATAAATTGGATTGATATGAGTAATTGATTGTATATTAATGGAATTGCGTAATTATTGGCTAGTTTTGGAGCATTGCGCATCGAATTGAGTCTTTGGAAAGGCGTGGAAGGCCGGTTATGGAACTTCGGAGCGAGGTGAGTCTCCTTTCTAATCTTGTAAGAGGGAATTGTCCCCATAGGTGAATTAATTGAATATGTGCTGCTAATTGTGGGGGGCTACATACGCACGAGGTGACGAGAGTCCGAGTCCGTGTGTAGCTACTATTATGCTTATGTCCAGGTAGTCTAGGACCCAAAAGCATGCTTACTTGTAATAAATGCAACCTTATTGATAGTTTAAATTGCTTAAATCATATCGAAGTGGCAAATGATTTTCTAAAAGAGTAAAACTTCATTCTCATGGCTGGTAAAAAGGTAAAATTTATACCTCCTTGAATAATTATCTCCTCGATGAATGTCTTGAATGACTGTTTGAGTATGTGTTTCTATGTGTACCTGCGTCGCATGTATGATTCGCGAGCAGGGTGATTGTTTATTTATGTTTGACCGCGTCGCATGTATGATTCGCGAGCGGGGTAATAGATGCATCTACGGTTCACGCCATTCGACCCTCCGGCAGTGCACAGTTTAAATATTGTTGGATCGGGCTGTACGTCCTCTGCATGATTTGCGCATGCTTGTATTACTTGCCTTGAAATTTATTGAAGTGATATTGTTTCTTCCCGGTTTGGGAATAAATGTATAATGATGAAAAGGAATTTGGGAATTTCCTATAAAAAAAGAATTGCTTACTTGCCTCACTTTATTGAATTACAATCATGCTTATATAAATCCTCAATTTGTCACATTATCGATTTATCATTATTGGACCACCAGTAAGTGTCGAAGTCGACCTCTCGTCTCTACTTCTTCGAGATTAGGCGGGATAGTTACTGAGTACACGTTGTTTTCGTACTCATGCTACACTTGCTGTATATTTTGTTGCACAGGTACAGGTATTTCTAGCGGCCTACTGGGCGTAGCAGCATGGATGATACGGAGACTAGGTGAGCTGCATTTCTCAAGGCAACCCGCAGCCAGTATAGTCTCTTTCAGCGTATTGTATATACTTCTGTCCAATTTGTATTCTGGACAGTGATTGTACTTTATTTGATCCTCTTAGTAATTGCTCATGCACTTGTGACGGGTTCTGAGATGTCTATGGGATTATTCAGTATTTTGAAATTGTTAAAGATATTTTTATTTATTCAGTGGAACTTATTCTTTACTGTTTAAATGTATAATAGAAGTAAATTCAGAGTTATCTAAAACAAGAAGTTACTAATTAATTAGTGTTGGCTTGCCCGACAATGGTTTCCGGTACCATCACGACCCTTAGTGGATTTTGGGTCGTGACAACATGGTATCAGAGCACTAGGTTCCCCTAGGTCTCACGAGTCATGAGCAAGTCTAGTAGAGTCTCGCGGATCGGTACGGAGACATCTGTACCTATCTTCGGGAGGCTACAGGGCTGTTAGGAGTACTTTCCTTCTTGATTCCTCATCGTGCGGTTTAATCCCTTTGAGGCTTATGCCTTTATTTCCTTCCTATTCAATCTTATGCTACGTGGAGCGCTTATTATAAATCAGAAATTGAGAAATTTTAATGGTACTACAGAGGTGGTACGGGATGCTTCTCCCGGTGTAGTTGATTTGACTATTGTCGTCGCCTTGTGGAAGGATACTCTGTCATTTCAGTTCAGTAGTTGTACTTCTGAGAGCTCTGAGGCTAGGTACCAGTTTCCATGATGCTTATGAATGGTTCTCGTGCAGTGTTGATGTGATGGTAAGATGCTTGCCTACGTGTCGGGGCAGTGAATGACTCGAAGGGAGGTTTACTCAGTGCATGATTTAGAGATTCGGTATCTTATTCCCGTCAGGGGAAAGGCAATCGGGCTAAGAATGTTCATGTTTGGGTTGATGGAGTAACAAGGCTTGGTATTTACGAGCGTGGTGGAATTTTCACCTGTGATGAGGTGTCGTTGTCCTTGTTGAATGTACTAAGTTTTCCGCTGTTAAGACCTTCTACAATTCGCCCTTTGGGCAGGATATTGTAAGATAGTATTGGAGAAGCGGCTGTCAGAGACTGCGGGGTGCGGTGGTTCAGGATTGAATGTGTATTTCTAATGCTGATGGCTCGAGAAAGATGATCTTCGAAAAGGTTTAAAAGTTAGTCGCGGTCTGTTGGTTCAAGTGCTACCGAAATAGATTTTGATCTAAGGCATCAACGGAGCAGCAAAGGATGAGGAAGGACGTGTGGGAAGTGTCATGCGGTGGTTAAACTTCTAGAAGGCCGGGTGTAAGAAGTGGAGGTCGAGTAGTTACTTAAAGAAGTGAGTCTGCCCAAAGTGGGAGAGTGGCAGAGCAGCACGTGGATTCAGTGGAAGGATAACTACACCCTTGAGGAAAGTTGGAGTGATTTGAGAATTTTTAGTGGTTGGTGATTGGGGCCTACGAGCTTAACTGGAAATATTGGCTAGCATAACGGCGGGAGATTTGATATGGCGGAAAGGAGCTTCTTGATATGAAGAAGGATACAACATAATTTTGAATTGGAAGATATTGTTGCACATTTAGTTAATGTCCACGATGAGTGAACGGACTTGTGCAATTGGTAAATGGGCACGGGCTCTTGATGGGTTATGTATGACGTAGTGATCGTGCCTCGTGCAGCGACGGTGAAAGATGTCAGCGTGTAATCTCCACAGGTGGATTATCTCCTGTGGGCAGATTAGCGGTCGCGTTGTTGGCGAAGCTTCTGCGAAGAATCCTACTGGCTATTCGGTAAGAGGTCTAATATGTGAATATTGCTAGAGATTCAAAGTGTTCATGAAATGCCAAAGGAAAGATTTTGAGGAATCCGACGGGATAATTGTGCTAGATTATGTCATCAATGAAGAAAGGATCTTGTTGGATTCCGGAGTTGCGTAATGGTGGCTTCAAGCTAAGTGGGAGAGTCCCACCGCCTACGATTGGGTTGTATGATTATCCTCTTGTGAGTATTCGGGTTATCAACATTTTGGTAAGTTGTTTCGGCTAAGGAAAAAGTACATAAGTGGTAATTTGAGCAAAGGAATTGAAGAATGTGTTCTATAATGGCATCAATGATTCATGTTCGAAATTTGGGAAGACTCAGGAATTATGCTTCGCGTAGAAGTGAGTTTCAAGGAAAGTGATTCGGCCGGGTGCTTCTTTGAGAGAGGGTGGTCATGGGCTAGCGGAGCCTTGCAGTTGATTATATTCGAGACCATGTCAGAGAGGGTGACTCTCAATAACAGTCCTAGTGAAGTCAAAGGTTAAAAATGCGGTGCCTAAGGATTCAAGCCCGCAGTGTGTTTAGGAATCGGGCTTGTAAAGCAGCTTATGATAAGTGTCTCAGAACGTTCTATGATGTTTTGAATTGCAGTGTAGCATTGGGAGGAAAAGGAGAAAAAGACTTCGGATTCGTAGAGGAATTATCAGGATGGATATACCAGTCGAGATGCGAGTATGCGCACAAGGAAGGTATGAGGTGGTCCGTGGGATTTGAGACAGCATGGTCTCGTGTTACAAGGCCACTCGGGTTGAGCGCATTATGTGTTGGATGAAGTATTCTAGTATTATGGTCTGCAATGTGTAGGCGGGTCCCGGAAAGGGCTATGGTGGCTTAGGCCACTACTTGAAGAATTGCATCTTCTAGGGTTGTGAGAATTCACTCGTGTGTTGCTATGGTTCTCTTGGAATGAGTTAAGTAAAAAGCTTCCATGTGAGGAAGTGTTTCCCATGTTAGTGGTTCAGGAGTTGTGATGAAATTCTTGTACTATCGCATGCTGGCTTGTTAAGGTGCAGTGAGCGGTATGAAATTTGAAAGTGAGGATCAAGGTTGTGGTCCGGTGTTGGCAAGGATGTCACGAGCTCGGATGAACATGGAAGGGGTTTGAACGATTAGTGCAAGCTGATATTGTCTTCAGCGTCACCTGGGATCGGGGTTTTGTGAAAGAGGCTTTGCATCCTGGTTATGGATTCTTGATCGCCTTTCAGCGTAGTGCAGCCGATGGTATGGATGTGCAGACTTGTTATCTGATACGGATAGTCGTGGGGGCGTGTCCCACGGGAAGATTGTATAAGTGTGGCATGTAGTCACTTGATTGATTGGAGAATGAAACCAAGTATGAAGATTGTGGTGATATCGTTAATTTGAGAATTTATGCCTGGAGGGCACTCGGTTTATTGGGTTGTGGACCGTGGAGGATTTCCTCGGTTATGATGGTTATTCTTGTGTGTTATGGGAAGGAGAGGTTATTATGGACCCAGAAAGGATTATTGGCCTAGTTCGGTACAATGAGAATCGGCTTGAGGTCTGTAGATGGATTTAAATATGAATATGGGCTCTATATCAGGCCGAATGTGTTCATTTCGGCATAGCTCTCCTTATGGAGGAGTATTTGGACGTTGTATGTTAATTCGTCGTCGGCTATTTCATGTAATGCTATATTGTACCAGGTGAGTTGCGAAACGGCTTGGTAATTTCTTATGTGTTGAGGTTCCGCGTAGCGATGGTGTTATGTGAGCAGTATGGCTCTTTAGTTTCAGAACATATATCGTACCTCAGTTGTGCTTGAGTTTGTAAGCTTATGGCGCTATATATCCCCTCTGGGATGGTATTATGCACTTAGCTTGCCTGTGATCAATATTCGGTATTTTGTTGTACCGGGCAATTTAGCTCGGTGTGAATCTCCTTATGTGAATTTTATGTGTGGATCGGGTGGCACGCCGCCATAGGTATGTTGTTTGGATCGGGTTGCACGCTGCAACATTATGATGTTGAGTACAGTTTTTCGTATTCTAATTTTGTGTGTTTTGTTTTCCATTTTTCTGAGGAAAGTCCATATTAGTAGCGTGAGTTGAGTAGTCCCTTCCAGAGTTCGGTTTCCTTATGTATCATGTTCGAATTGGTAGCCTATTGGCACATTGTGGCATCATATGAGGCCTTTGGTCATGTCTGGGGTGGCTTGTTTCCTGAGCAATTTGTACTGGCCGAGACAAGGTTATTGGATCTAGGATCAGTGTTATCGGACTGTATGAAGTATATTAAAGAGAAAAGATCACTATTTGGTTCAGAATGAGGTAGTGTTCTTGTCAGGAGTGTAGCCTCAATGATCTGTGGACTTGGCAGTCGGTTATGAATTCCTATGCGTCTCCTCCGTCATGGCAGTATTGTGAGAGTTGGAACAAGACTTAAATGTATCTTGAGGTGTGTGGTGAGCGTCAGATTCGGGGAATGTTGGTTATTATGATTGGAGAATGTTATTACAGTCCTGTGGATGAGGTGGTGCATGTTGAGAATTCAGCAATGGCATGCAATCGTGTTCTGGTACTTCGTGTAGTGATTGGTTCAGTGTTCATATATTGGAGGCAGGCCTGGCAGAGAATTTCGGATGTTGTAATTGGGCTCTAAGCTTATTTTCTTGAGTAAAAGGGAATATCTTCAGAATTGATCGAGCTAATATGCTCAACTGAGTTGTGGTAGCACGGATAGGTGCATGAGGTGTTTAACTGTGATTTAAGGCAACTCCGGCACAGTTCATAGCACGTTCGAGGACGAACGTATGTTTAAGTGGGAGAGAATGTAACGACCCAACCGGTCGTTTTGAGCTCTAGCGCATCGTTCAGCGGTTTGAAGACCTGAGTAGCTTCACTTCAGGTATTATGACTTGTACGCATGGTCGGAATTGAATTCCGGGAAGTTCGGAGTTGATTCGGAGAGAGAATTCTCATTTCGGAAGTTTTAAACTGAAAGAGTTGGCTAAGATTGGATTTTTGAGTAAACGACCTCGGAATCGGGATTCGAAGGTTCCAGCAGGTTCGCATAATAATTTCGGACTTGGGCGTATGTCCGGATCGGGTTTTGGAAGACCCGTGAATGTTTCGGCACCTAATGTGGAAGTTAGCATTTTGGAGGAATTTCATAAGTTTGGGTTGAAGTGCATCTCAATGTTATCAATGTTCGTTTGGGATTCCGAGTCTAGGAATAGCTCTGTATGGTGATTCTGGTATTGGGAGCGCGATCGGAAGTGAATTCGGAGGTCTGTAGGTCGTTTTGGAGTCATTTGGCTAAGGATAGAAATTTGAAGGTATTTGAGAAGTTTGACCGGAAGTGGACTTTTTGATATCGGGGTCGGATTCCGATTTCGGAAGTTGGAGCATGTCCGTAATGTCAAATATGACTTGTGTGCAAAATTTGGGGTCAATCGGACATAATTTGATATGTTTCGACATCGAATGCAGAAGTTTGAAATTCTAAAGTTCATTAAGCTTGGATTGGAGGTCGATTCATGATTTTAGCGTTGTTTGATATGATTTGAGGCCTTGAGCAAGTCCGTAATGTGTTTTGGGACTGGTTGGTATGATTTGTTAGGGTCCCGGGGACCTCAGGTGGATTCCGGATGGTTAACGGATCAAGAATGGAATTTGGAGAAGGCTTGATGCAGCTAGTATCTGGTGTAACCGCACCTGCGAGGTTTTGGCCGCAGGTGCGGAGTCGCAGAAGCGGCTCTAAGGTCGCAGCGGTTTGATGGGGGAGAGCTGGGACCGCAGATGCGGTCATCTCGCCACAGAAGCGAGACCGCACCTGCGGAGGAGAGGACGCAGAAGCGGGGATGGGCTGGGAGCCCTGGGCTGCGAAGCGGTGTGATCCGCACCTGCGGGACCGCAGAAGCGGTCGAGAGACCGCAAGTGCGAAAAGGCTGGAGGCAGTGAGATGTTTTAAAGAACAGAATTGGTTCATTTTCTCTCATTTTTTCAGTTGGGTTGGGCGATTTTGGAGCCTTTGAAGAGAGAGATTTCACCATCAATCATGAGATAAGTTAATCCCACCTCTTGTAAGTTAAATACATGATTTTATTGCGGATTAAAGTATAGAAATTGGTAGAAAGTTGGGGTTTGATGGGGAAATCTAAAAAATTAGTATTCTTGGATTTTGAACACAGTTTTGGATATGAAATTAAGAGTAAATTATATATTTGAGTTCGTGAGGTTATGGGTAAACTTTATCTTCGAAAAATTTCGGAATCCGGGCAAGTGGGCCCGAGGGCGGTTTTCTCAACTTTTCGATCGGGGTTAGGAATTGTTATAAATTGGATTGATATGAGTAGTTGATCATATATTAATGGAACTGAATAATAATTGGCTAGTTTTGGAGCAATGCGCATCGAATTGAGTCTTCGGAAAGGCGTGGAAGGCCGATTATGGAACTTCGGAGCGAGGTGAGTCTCCTTTCTAACCTTGTAAGAGGGAATTGTCCCCATAGGTGAATTAATTGAATATGTGCTGCTAATTGTGGGGGGCTACGTATGCACGAGGTGACGAGAGTCCGAGTTCGTGCATAGCTACTATTATGCTTATTTTCGGGTAGTCTAGGACCCAAAAGCATGCTTACTTGTAATAAATGCAACCTTATTGATAGTTTAAATTCCTTAAATCATATCGAAGTGGCAAATAATTTTCTATAAGAGTAAAACTTCATTCTCATGGCTGGTAAAAAGGGAAAATTTACACCTCCTTGAATAATTGTCTCCTCAATGAATGTCTTGAATGACTGTTTGAGTATGTGTTTCTATGTGTACCTGCGTCGCATGTATGATTCGCGAGCAGGGTGATTGTTTATTTATGTATGACCGCGTCGCATGTATGATTCACGAGCCGGGTAATAGATGCATCTATGGTTCGCGCCATTCGACCCTCTGGCAGTGCACAGTTTAAATATTGTTGGATCGGGCCGTACGTCCTCGGCATGATTTGCGCATGCTTGTATTGCTCTCCTTGAAATTTATTGAAGTGATATTGTTTCTTCCCGGTTTGGGAATAAATGTATAATGATGAAAAGGAATTTGGGAATTTCCTATAAAGAAAGAATTGCTTACTTGCCTCACTTTATTGAAGTACAATCATGCTTATATAAATTCTCAATTTGTTACATTATCGATTTATCATTATTAGACCACCAGTAAGTGTCGAAGTCGACCTCTCGTCTCTACTTCTTCGAGATTAGGCGGGATACTTACTGAGTACATGTTGTTTTCGTACTCATGCTACACTTGCTGTGCATTTTGTTGCACAGGTACAGGTATTTCTAGCGGCCTACTGGGCGTAGCAGCATGGATGATACGGAGACTAGGTGAGCTGCATTTCTCAAGGCGACCCGCAACCAGTGTAGTCTCTTTCAGCATATTGTATATACTTCTGTCCTATTTGTATTCCGGACAGTGATTGTACTTTATTCGATCCTCTTAGTAATTGCTCATGCACTTGTGACACCGGGTTCTGGGATGTCTATGGGATTATTCAGTATTTTGAAATTGTTAAAGATATTTTTATTTATTCGGTGGAACTTATTCTTTACTGTTTAAATGTATAAAAGAAGTAAATTAAGAGTTATCTAAAATAAGAAGTTACTAATTAATTAGTGTTGGCTTGCCTGACAATGGTGTCCGGCGCCATCACGGCCCTTAGTGGATTTGGGTCGTGACAAAATAAAAATAAAATATTTTTTAGTAAAAAAGTGAAGGCCCCTCATAAAGTTTGGCTTTAGGCCACGAAATTGGTTGGGCCGCGCCTAGTAAAATTACACATCGATATTACGAAAGAAATAAAACACATATATTTTGTGAAAAATATAATGTATATTTGAGATATATATATACACACACATTATAAATCATGTATTTTCTAAGGAAAATCATGTATATATACATGTTGCTTATACTCGTGTTTATATTCAAATACATATCATCGATATACCATTTATATTCTGCACTAACATATATATATATATATATATATATATATATATATATATATATATATATATATATATATATATATATATATATATATTATGTGTATATAATAAGTTTATCTGATATATGTTGTTTCTATACACATATCAATGGTATATTAAAATTTTAGATTTTTTTGGTAAGGTATTTGCTAGTAATATACTTTTGTTTACCCTAAAATTTGGATAACAATTAAACTTATATTGTGGACTTAAGTATATGTGATTTCACCATGTACCAATTGATAAATGAGAAAGTAAATGACTGAATTAAACTGTAAAATAAATCAAACCAGTATGCAACCTGAGTCTCGACCTCGAAATGATGTATTCTCGAATATCACTTGGATACTAACTCCGCCATCTCCTCCGCCCTGCGTACCTTGGCCACCAGATTGGCCTTCTCTGCGTACACTCCCTTCGGGATCCGCGCCCAGATTCGCATTCAAAGCGGTGTGTGAACTAACGTCGACTGGGTTGGCAACCGGTGCTCCCCGAGATCACCCTGTGGCACCTCGACCCCTGGAGCGATTACATTATCGTTTTCCCTGTGAAATCTGAGGCCATTGTCACCATGTGTGGGTGCGGTTTGTGAGTTTAACATGTTTTTAACCTGAAAGCAAAAATACCTGACAAGAACAAGTGTAAAATAGTGTGTGTTATCAGAATCAGTATTGAATAATCACTATTATCCTTAGCCCCATGGTGGGCGCCAAACTTTTTACCCCAAAATTTGGATAGCAATTAAACTTATATTGTGGTCTTAAGGATATGTGATTTCACCAGATACCAATTGATAAACGAGAAAGTAAATGACTAAATTAAACTGTTAAATAAATTAAACTTGTATGCAAGCTGAGCCTTGACCTTGAAATGATGTATTCTCGAGGTGATAGTAGTGCAAGAACGATTAAGATAAAATAATCCTGATGAACAATAAGCAAGAAAGAAATGACTGTATAGCTTTTTCTCGGTGAACAATGATCCATACAAATGGCTGGAATTCCACTTTATATAGTAGATGAATCCTAATTATGGTATACTTCTAATTACAGAAGGAAATCGTATAAACAACTGATTACCGCTACTGATTTGATCCGTTCCGAGATTCACGCCAAGATCCTCTACCAATCACGGATATCTCGCTCTTTCCGTTACTAAGCTATCCCGATATTACCCGAAGTCTATCTCTTCTGGCTTCGATTGATACCGACCTCGATCTAAAAAGAGACTTCAATTTCGGGCTCCAAGTCTCAGTTCTTCGATGCAACGTCCCAGTCTCGATCAAATAGTGAAATCGGATAGCCCCGATTTCTACCGTATACAACTTTGAATAATATATGTTGTGTGTGTGACAGAGAAAGAAATAAATGTCGGGAAGAGAAATAAATTGGAAAAAAAACTCAGTTGAAAAGATTTATTGTAGATTCAATTGTAATATCGGAGACTCCACGTGAGAGAAATTAGCTATAACTTAATTGTTATTTTGAAAAATCGAAAAGTCAAAGTCGCTACTCATCACTCATCAATAAGGTTAAAAATAGATCTCTTAATTTATGTCTTCCGTTCACTCATCAATGTTGTGCATAAATAACAGCTACTATTGTAAAAAAAATTATTATTTATGGAATAAACTTAAATTTACGTTCTTTTTCTAAATACTTTTTTGAAAGGGATTAGTGTATTGGCAAAAATAAATATTACACGTGGAATTATATGTGGTTGACATGGCAAGACACGTGGATCACTAAGAAAGTGACAGCGGGAGAGTTGCATTGAAAGATGCAAGAGTCATAATAGGTACGAGCAAATCACTCACGAGACAAAAGGGTGCGGTCGCTCGAGCCTGAATTGCTAAGTGAAGAGACACATGCAGGATAAATCAAGACAATAAAGAGGGAAGATTCACGAATCTTTAATTAATGTGGAAGAAGGATCAGAAACGTTACAGAATCTTCACGAATAGTTACGATTGCCAATTATAACGTTTTATTAATGTCGTTAATGCTCATAAGGATTCGGTCATAAAAGGGAAGAAACGTTGTATTTGTAATTCCTATATAAGGGAAGGGAATTTCACTTGTAAGGACACGTTCTGATTATTATTGGAATACAATTACTTTCTTTTGCTTACAATCGATTACTTTGCTATTTCCTATATTAATTTCCTTTCTTATAATTAAGAGAATACATAATTTCTTGGTTATCAGTAACCGGAGTACTTCTAAAAATAGGCTTTGACTGAGAATCTAATTTTTTGGTTAAGCAAATTGGTTTCGTTACCGGAAATCTGATAATCTTCTTACTTTCCGAATCTTTCACTCTCACAACCAAATCATGTCAACTGTCAATGACAACAACCAGCAGGTGGAAGGAACTCTAGTTCCATCGCCTCAAGGAACACCACACACTTCACGAGAAGGATCACCTGAAAGATCTGCTAGTCACACGAATGAACAACATGGAGATGAGCAAATCATTGAGCAAGATGATGTGAAATAGTTGATCGTTGAACACGTGAATAATGCTCTCCAAGATTTTGTGAGGGAATTGTCAACTATACCACCAACTCCTCCCCCAAATAATACCACAACTGTGGAAATTCCACGTTTAGGGCTTGCTAATTCAGGAATTGGGGGAACTCCCAATGAATCACGAGATGGGAGACCAGGTACGTCTAATAATTCTGATTTACAAACTTTATTGCTAACTTTGCAGAAACAGGTGAAAGAACAAAATGACCGTACCAATCAAATACCTAGCGTACCACCCGTGATTAAGGGAGTAGATATCAACAAAAATTCGCAACAACCCTGAATACCAAGCGCAGCTCCATTGCCAATTCCCAAGAAGTTCAAAATGCCTGACATCCCAAAATATGATGGAACGACTGATCCACGTGACCATGTCACTGCGTTCACCACAGGAGTAAAAGGCAATGATTTAACCAAGCAGGAAATTGAGTCAGTGTTGGTCAAAAAGTTTGGAGAAACACTTACCAAAGGAGCGTTAACATGGTATTCCTTTTTACCTGAAAATTCTATTGATTCTTTTGTTGAGCTTGTAGATTTATTTATAAAAGCTCACTCGGGAGCTCAAAAAGTAGAAAAAAGAATGGTATCTCTAAAGTGAAGCAAGGAGATACATAATTGCTCCAAGAATTTGTAGGCAGATTTCAGCGTGAAAGGATGTTGCTACCAAGAGTACCTGACAACTGGGCGGCCATGGCATTTGCAAGTAATCTAAATGAAAGAAGTTCAAAAGCCATGAGAAGGCTTAAAGAAAGCATATGAGAATTCCCAGCCACAACATGGAATGATGTCTATAATAGGTATAGTACCAAATTGCGGATTGAAGAAGACATCGTTGCCCAATCAAAGGCCGATGAAAAAACAGGTTCGAGGCGGACGGAATCTGAAAGGAGGTCTGGTAAAAATAGGTACGAGCCTTATATGGGACCTTTAGGGCAAGACACGCGTTCCAAATCTGAAAACATACGGGCCGACCATAGATTCACAAACAGAGATTTAGGTTATTCATCTTCTAGGTTCAGAAGAAATCGGAGTATGCGTGATAGGGATACTAACGCAAATGGGAGGATTGGCAATTTTAGTTTCAATGTCAGTACTTTTAAGTTGGTAGTTGTTTTAAGGAGTATGGGAGATAAGGTGAGATGGCCAAAGGAAATGAGATCAAACCCAAACAGAAGATATCCAGATTTTTGGTGCGAGTGTCATAACGACCACAACCATAAAACATTAGATTGTAGACTATTACAAGGCGAGGTAGATCATTTGTTGAAACATGGATACTTGACAGACTTGTTCAGCGAGAAAGGCAAACAAGCTTACATGAAGAATAGACAAGAACCTCCAAAACCTCCATCTCCAAAGAGAACAGTGAACGTGATAAGCGGGGGAGAAGATGTTAATGGTGTAACGTACACAGCTGCGAATAGGACGTCAAAGTTCACGGTAACTTATGGGAAACAAGTTTATCAAACTTTGGAAGAAGACAACATAACATCTGATGATGCATACGTGGATGGCTTGATGATTCCCCATAATGATGCACTGGTAATATCTTTACTTATACATGATACTAATGTAAAACGAGTTTTGATTGATCCAGGTAGCTCCGTGAATATTATTTTATTGCGAGTGTTGAACGAAGTGCTAATTGGCGACCGAATAATTCCAAAAGCACGTTCCTTGTCTGGATTCAATAACTCAACCGTTATTACAAAGGGTGAGATAAAGCTAATACATTTGCGGAAGGAGTCATCAAAGAAACGAAATTTCAAGTGACGGACACGGACATGGCCTACAGTGTGATTCTTGGGAGGCCGTGGATTCATGACATGGATGCTGTGCCGTCTACCTAGCATCAGGTTATTCAGTTCCCTTAAAAATGGGGAATTCAACAGATTCGAGGGGATCAACAAACTTCAAGGAATATCAACTCAGTGGTGCAGTCAGGCAAGAAAAATATTGATGCAAATGAGGAAGATGTGGTAAATCAAATTTCAACTGAAAATGTATCAAAGCAAACAGATATGGATTCGAGATCGGATGTAATTCAAGAACCAGAGGAGAATGAAAACATCAAAACAACAATTGAAGAGCTCGAAGCTGTTGTACTATTCGAACAATGGCCAGATCAAAAAGTTCATATTGGAGCAAAGCTGAGCCCAGGAATGAGAGGTAAGTTAATTGAATTTTTAAAAGCTAATGCAGATTGTTTTGCATGGTCGCATTCCGATATGACATGTATACCTCCGGAGGTGATGACCCATAAATTAAATGAAGATCCATCATACAATTTAGGTTATAATCAAATCAAGTGATCAATGATGAGATGCGTATTCAGGTTATAACCAAATAAAAATGGATCCCTTAGATGAAGAAAAAACTTTATTTATTACGGACATGGGGACTTATTGTTACAAAGTCATGCCTTTTGGCTTGAAAAATGCTGGAGCCACATATCAGAGGTTGGTGACCAAGATGTTCAAGAACACCTGGAAAAGATCATGGAAGTATATATTGATGATATGTTGGTCAAATCTGCACAAGTGGAAGATCATTTTTAATATCTTTCAAATTCCTTCTAGATTCTCCGCAGCTATAGTATGAAATTGAACCCAGAGAAGTGCGCTTCCGGCGTAGCTTCAGGTAAGTTCTTAGGTTTTTTTGTATCTAATAGAGGTATTGAAGTACACCCTGTACATATTAAAGCTATTGAAGAAATACCTGATATACTCACGAGCAAAAAAGAGGAACAAAGATTGACAGGTAGGATTGCAGCTTTGGGAAGATTTATTTCAAAGTCTTCAGAGAAAAGTTTCAAATTATTTTCAGTGTTAAAAAAGCAAAATTAGTTCGAATGGACTGAGAAATGCCTACAAGCCCTCAAAAATTTGAAGGCATACTTATCAAATCCTCCTTTGCTGGCTAAACCAAAAGATTGAGAGAGGCTGTTTGTGTACCTCGCAGTTTTAGAAGTGGCTATAAGTGCAGTTTTAATACGAAAAGTCAAAGGTAAACAATCTCCAATTTATTATGTTAGTAAATTTTTGTTGGATGTTGAGACTAGATATCCTCGTATAGAAAAACTTGCTGTAGCATTAGATATGGCATCTGAAAAATTGAGACCATACTTTCAATGTCACCCTATTTCTGTAATAACTGCATATCCTTTAAGGAATATTTTGCATAAACAAGAATTGTCAGGTAGATTAGCCAAGTGGACAATAGAACTCCGTGAATATGATATTATGTACCAACCTAGAACTGCAAAAAAAATCTCAAGTTTTAGCAGATTTTGTAGCAGATTTTAGCACAAAAATAGTTCTTGAAGTAGAAAAGGAATTACAAATATTCATCGGATAATCCAGGTACGTGGACTTTATTTACTGATGACTCCTCAAATGTTAAAGGAGCAAGTTTGGGTATTGTCCTAATTCCACCTCCGAGGGAAAGTATAAGACAAGCAATTAAGTGTTACCCTATTACTAACAATGAAGCAGAGTACGAAGCTATAATTGCAGGTTTAGAATTGGCTCGTTAACTCTCCATAGAGCAAATCATGATTAAAAGTGATTCTCAACTGGTAGTCAATCAGATGCAGGGGACTTACATAGCTAGAGAGGCACGGATGCAACAATACTTTGAAAAGGCACGAGAACTGATCAGACAATTCCAATCATGGAAGATCGTGCAAATATCCAGGGAAGAAAATGCAGAAGCAGATGCATTAGCTAACCTTGCATCAGTTGCGGAAATAACAAGTGCATAAAATGCTATTGTAATACACTCAATTGCTTCGACGAAAAGCTGCCTGTTATTGTTTAATTCGAGGGAATTTATATCGAAAGATGTTCGGTGGTCCTTTAGCAAGATTCCTTGGACCTGCTCAAACAGAATATGTGATGAAAAGAAGTGCATGAAGGCATTGTAGAAATCACGCAAGAGGAAAATCTCTAGTTAAAACACTAATCAGTGCAAGATACTACTGCCTAAAATGGAAGAGGATGCAGAAAATTTTGTAGCAAAATGTGATAAATGTCAACGATACGAAAATAATATGCATTGCCCTATAGAATTTTACATACGGTTATTTCCCCGTGTCCATTTATGATGTGGGAAATAGATATAGTGGGTCCTTTACCATAAGCTAAAGGAAAGGTACAATTTATGTTGGTATTAACTGATTATTTTTCCAAATGGGTAGAGGCAGGAGCTTTCAAACAGGTACGAGAAAAAGAGGTAAAGGATTTCATTTGGCGAAATATTATATGCTTATTTGGGGTACCAAAAGAAATCGTATGTGATAATTGGCCACAATTTATAGGCTCGAAAATCACAGATTTCTTTCAAAGTTGACAAATCAAATGAATAACCTCTTCACCTTATCATCCTGTGGCAAATGGACAAGCTGAGTCGACAAACAAGATTATCATTAATAATTTGAAGAAAAGATTAGAAAAATCAAAAGGCAATTGGCCTGAGGTATTACCAGGAGTATTATGGGCTTACCGAACAACAGTAAAGACAACTATGGGGGAAACACCATTTTCACATGTTTATGGCTCAAAAGCCTTACTCCCAGTCGAAATAGGAGAGCCAAGTACGAGATTCACACAAGCAACGGAAGAATCAGACGATGAAGAATTGAGAACAAACTTGGATTTACTCGAACAAAGAAGAGAACCAGCTTTAGTAAGGATGGCAGCACAAAAGCAAATCATTGAACGATACTACAACAGGAGGGCTCACCTCAAATACTTCAAGATTGGGGACTTCGTTCTTAAAAAGGTTTTCCAATCAACAAAAACAACTGGAGCAGGAAAGTTGAACCCAAATTGGGAAGGTCCTTATAAAGTTCGAGGTATCGCTGGGAAAGGTGCCTATGAGTCAGAAACCAGGGACGACAAGGTTTTACCTTCGAATTGGAATGTTTTTCATCTGAAGAAATATTATTTCTGAGCAAAAGAAATACCCCCGGTCAGGTATCACTTAATTACGATTTTTGTTTTGTTCAATTAAGATTATACTAACAATTTTAGATGATAGGCAAAAAGCTAGCCTACACCAAATGATGATATTAGACCTGAAAGACACGCGGATACAAAATTATTCCCGGTCTAGCGTTACAATCTTTCTGATGGAAATAAAAATGGTTAAGCAGTCATCATCTAAAAAATATACCTCCGAGTCCCGTATGTATTTTCCTTTTCAGAAAATGGACCACATGGAAGGAATAATTAAGTGCTCGAGATTTCATACTTCAAAGCTCTAACACTTGGGGAACTATGAAAGGCAAAGAATACTAGAAAAGTCCGAATCCGAGTCAAGCCTAGATCAATCGACCCAATAAATCGAAAGTTAAGAGCAAATCAAGAGCAAAAAACACAAGCCTGATTCAAAAAGCTATGATGAAGTATACACCCGCAGATGTAAATTATAAGATCTTACGAGTACCTAGGTTAAAGGCAATATTTAGTCATGGGTTGCAAGATATACCCTAGAATTCTGTTACAAAGAAAACAGTTGCGAAAGAGTTGTAGATGTTACTTGAATACATGTAAAGTGTTATACAAGTTCAAAAATACAAAACTTCCTCAAATTATTCAAGAAATATGTATGTTCCTACTTCTTCTTTCGTATGTTTATACCAATATGAAGTTGAGACGTCTTCTTCATTAAGCGTCTTTTATAAATGTAACCTTTTTTATAAAAATTCGTGCTTATTCGGAAAGTCACGGAGTATTGAAGCATTTTTAAATGCAAAATAAAAGAGTAGAACAGAAACTCTAAATGAAATATTATAACAGTAGAACAAAAACTCAAAATGTTATTTTATATAAACACGGTTATAACTAGGTATAAACTTAGTTCAAACCTAAGTATTTGATACTAAACCCCAAAACGGACCAGGGGTAAAACTTGCCAGTCATTCCACAAATAGAAAAAGAAGCAAACACAACAAACTTTCCAAACATAATTTCACTATGGGCAGGTTCTAAACCAGTACTATCAGCAGCAGGAGAATTCAAGATGGCATCATCATCAGTAGCAGAAGGTTCGATTTGAGCAGAAGAGGTTTGAACATCATTTTTACCAGGAGTAAGTTCATCACCCTCGGGAACGCCGACCTCAGGTGAAGAAAAGTTTTGACGCTGCTGAGTTTTCTCA
Organism: Nicotiana attenuata; assembly: GCF_001879085.1. NCBI lineage: Eukaryota > Viridiplantae > Streptophyta > Magnoliopsida > Solanales > Solanaceae > Nicotiana > Nicotiana attenuata. The sequence goes on along the minus strand of NW_017670711.1, from coordinate 176,934 downwards.
ATGGTTTCCTTAGTTTTTACAATTTCAGTAGTCAAGTCAAAGCCTTTCTGGCTAGCCTCTATTAAAGTTTCGAGCCGCGTGTTCAAAAAAGCCCGACTTATATCAATAGTTGATTTATCCTCAAGGGCCTTATAATCCCTCTCCCATTGCTCGACTTTGTCTTTCAACTCTTCTTTTTCAGTCAAAGCAGCATCATAAGAAGCTTGTAAAGGGGCAGAGTGATCTCTCTAACAACTAAACCTTGCTAGAAGACGCACAGAGGTCTTCTTGAACCTGAGTGAGCGTTTGAACAAGTTCCCCGGCGTAGACTTCCTTCTGATTAAGCATTTCTTTCAAACCCCTAATTTTCTCAGTAGCTTTAGAAAGCTGCTCGGCAAATAAAGACTCGAGAAGGTCTTTATCCTTGCCCACTTGACTGGAAGAGGCTTTCTCAATCGCCAACTCTGCTGCCATCACTTTCACTTGTTGTTCCAAGGTACACTTCTCCTCATCTAAAACTTCTTTCTCTAGTTGAAGGCCTTCAAATTGTTCTTTCCAGTTGTCCGCTTCGGTATGATAGTCGTTCATTAACTGCTCGGTATGGACAATTCTCTTCATCAGCTCCGTGCCTATCAGGTTTATCTACAAAAGAAAGGGAAAAAGTGATTATCAAACAAAGATAAAAAAAAATCACAAGCAAAGTAAAAAAAAAAAACTAAGGCTTATACCTTTAAAGATGAGTGGATAATGTCATTCATCCATGTTAAAGAACTGTGGGTTTCCAATTTAGACTTCTCAACTGGGCCAATCAACGGTTTCAGCCATACATCAGCTTGGCCAGTCTTTTTCAAACGATTACCATCCTCAGAGACTTCATCATCCTACTGCTACTGGAAGAACTAGGGGTGGGCATAAAATTCGAAAAACCGAATTCCGAACTGAACCGAATTAATTCGGTATTTCGATATCGGTGTATTCGGTAGTTCGGTATAATTCGATATTAATTTTTTGGTATTTCGGTATTTCGGTACGGTCCTCGGTATTGAGGTTTTGATACTTCGGTATACCAAAAATTTTAAGTAAGGCTAGGTAGTAAAACTAAGCCCAAATCCAACCCTTAAGCCCTAGCCAGTAAAACTAATCTATGTCCAACCGAACAGTGGAAGTAAGAATGATCATCTTTGACATTACGAGTGGAATATCATTTCCATTAAAAGTTGATCCTCGAACTATTTCTCAGTTATCCTTGATGGACTTTTCTTTACACTATTAGATTGGAGTGTAAAGATTCAATGACTGCTTACACAATAAATCGAAGAACTTGGCTACAGTACTCTACGAACGAAATCAAGATTTATTAGCAAATCATTCATCAGTTGAAGGTATCCTTTCTTTACTGTTATTACTAATAACGGTTATTATCGAAACCGTATCGAAACCATACCGAACCAAATAAGAAAATACCAAACGCACCAAACTATTTTGGTACAGTATTTGGTATGCACAATTGATATACCGAATATCGAAGTACCGAACCGTAATTCTTAAATAACGTACCGAAGTACCGAATGCCCACCCCTAGGAAGAACCAACTTCAACATGAGAAGTGGTAGTAATAGGGACATTTAAGGAAGTCAAAACAACCACGAGTGGAGCAGTGGCAGCAACAACAGGTGCGGGAAACTGAGAAGCAACAGGAGCAGATACTTGAAAAGAGGCAAGGGGCGCTTCCTCAGAAACTAAGCCAAAATCTTCACTATTAAACCCACGGGAAAATAACTGTTCTGTAGAGTTACGGGTGCAGCAGTCATCTCTTCATCAGGGCTCACCAAAGTGGCACTTTCAGGCTCATTCACGAGAACTAAACTTGGGGGAGGAGTGGCTTCATCATCCGAAATGACACGTCTCCTAGTCCGAGGCTTACGCACTAAAGAGCCCTCCTCTCGTTCCTCTTCACCCTCAGAACCATGAGCTCTTTCAGCTTTTCTATTTGACGAGGAACTCAAATCATCTCTTGAGCCATGAACAGAGAAAGTCTTGATGCAGCAATAGACGTGGCACTAACACCCCGAATGGGAGACCCTAGCAGAAGAAGAAGTTAGTAAATTTTCAAATAAATATGAAAGAAAGGTAGAAAGTTAAAGGGAAAGATACCATAAGTTTTAACTTTCCAACCAAACTTATTAGAAATGTACTTCCAAGACCTTCCTTCCACAGGAGCAACCAACAATAATTTTTCTACCCAAGCACGAAAGTCTGGTATTTCTTCAACAACTTCCATGGTTGCTAAAAAGAGAAAAGAAAAAACATCCACGAGATCGTAAGTTCTTCTTTCTTCATTAAAAAAAATAAAGAAAGAAGGGAATCTAAAAAAAAAACCTTACGTGAAAGTTCCATTTTTCTGGAAAAAGGCATGTTCTCTTCACCATTAAACCACTTGTGGGAGAAATAACAAAATGGGCATGCCAGCCACGATCTTTGTCATCTTCAGGACTAACCCAAACCCTTTTACTTCTGGCCACGAGAGTAAAAACCCCTGAACGAAACAATTTAGGAAAATAAAGATGAATCAAGAGTCGAAAGGTGAAGGGTAAATAGGCCAAATTAGACAGGTATCTTAAACATGCACAGCTCTCCATACGATAGGATCAATCTGTCCTAAGCAGACGTTAAAAAAGCGACAAAACTCTATGATCACTGGGTCAATAGGTGGTCTAAAACCTAATGTAAAAAGGTATGTGTAAACGAAAGAGTAACCAGCTTGGTACGAAGTAATCCTTTGGTTTGGATTGGGAACAAAAATTGGAAAATCAAATTTCCAGTAGCATTCTCTTCGCATAAGAGAAATCAAATCCTCAGTAATATGGGAAGGGTAAACATCGGCACGATCATGGGAAGTCATAGAAGTAACTTGATTTCTAATTGATTCACGATCAGTGGAGAAAGAAAGTTCTGCAGAAATAATTTCATCAACAATTGGTTCTCAAAGAGGTTCACTTGAATCCCTATTTATGGCAGAGGATCTATGAGATGAAGAAGCCCTAGTTCTAGAAGAAGAAGCGGTAACAACACTAGGCTGAGAAGTAGAACCACGAACAGATAAAGATCCTAAGTTGCATAGTCTACCGCCTCTTCTACTCCTAATAGGAGCAGATGAAGGGGGAAGTTCATCTACTATTACTACTTTACGAGGATCAGGGTTTGGTGAAGACATGGTTGTATAAGAAAACAATATGTGCTGATGAATAAGAACGAACATGGAAGAAGAACACTATAGATTGAAGGTTTTCGTGAAAGCAAAGGCATAAGAGGTATTTATAAGAAGAATCCACCGTCATGTAAAGGAAGTCATGATGGAAACGTCATAATGAAACAGCTACTTCGTGACTGACGCAGCCGCAAAAAGCCCTAAAAACCGCTGAAGAGTTGCAGACCTAATCAATGAATTCCACGTGGCACATGCATTAAATGGAAGTGACATATGACGCGTTGGTTCTAAAGAAGACACAATGATACATGGGAAATAACGGCAAAAAATTCTCGCCATAAATGTGATCCACTTCCCAAATATTCAATCACTGAATAATTGGCAAGTGGGGGTGGGAACTATCTGTATTGGTAAAAATAAATATTACACGTGGAATTATATGTGGTTGACATGGCAAGACACGTGGATCACTAAGAAAGTGACAGCTGCAAAGTGGCATTAAAAGATGCACGAGTTATAATAGGTATGAGCAAATCAATCACCAGACGAAAGGGTGCGGTCGCTCGAGCCTGAATTGCTAAGTGAAGAGACACATGCAGGATGAATCAAGACAGTAAAGAGGGAAGATTCACAAATCTCTAATTAATGTAGAAGAAGGATCAGAAACGTTACAGAATCTTCACGAACAGTTACGCTTGCTAATTATAACGTTTCATTAATGTCATTAATGCTCATAATGATTCGGTCATAGAAGAAAAAAAATGTTGTATTTGTAAATTCCTATGTAAGGGAATGTTGTGTTGTCATTGTCACACCTCCTTTTTCCTACACCCGCAGGGGCGTAAAGGAGTTTTTCCTATTAAAGGACAATCGAAACAGGATTCGTTTTATTAAGAATCAGAGTCGCCACTTGGGAGATTTATGGTGTCCCAAGTCACCGGTTTAGAATCCCGAATCGAGGAAGTTATTGACTCTGTTAACAGTCCGCGAATCAGAAATCCGGGTAAGGAATTCTGTTAACCCGGGAGAAGGTGTTCGGCAATCCCGGGTTCCGTGGTTCTAGCACGGTCGCTCAACTGTCATATTTGGCTCATTTATTTGATTTTAGTACATGTTTTAATCTATGTGCTTTTTAACTTTGAACCGCCTTTGTTTATTATTTTAAAGGGAATTGCAACGTCGTGAAAACACGTCACGAACCACGTCACATAAATGCACCCGTGATTTTTGACACATTTCAACTTCGTTGGGATTTGGATTTGGGTCACATAAATGTGCACCCGAGTTTAGGAAGGTAATATTATTAAATGCCGGGCCTAAAACAACTAGCGTATTATTAACTTTGCGGGAGGCCATGAAATTCGCTAAATGGCACGCCCCGAGGTCTAAATATTTTTATAGAAGCAGTTAGGAGGGCCACGCTATTTATGCATTTTATTTGGCGCGGAGCACCTCGTTTTTAATTTAAAAGCCAATCTAAAGAGGAACTATGATTTTCTATTAAGTATCGTCTCTAAAAGCCTAGTTAATTAGTTAACAATTCAATTATTATTTAAAAGTATTCAAAGAGGCTCAGGCCTCAAGTCCACAATTTAAACAAGTAAAGTGGGTTTTCAGCACGTTGGGCCTCAAAGCAGTCCCTGGGCATGAAATATTATTTCAGCTTTGCATAAACAAGCTGTTTAGGCTTTGGGTCCCAAATGAACCCGATACAAATGTAAAACAAACTAGGATCTGGGCCAAGTCTGCACAGGCCCTCAGCCCAGCGAAGTTGAATGGCTTAAGGCGGGCCTGTGTATATTCAAAGCAGTGATTATATAACTGGGCCGGATTAGGCCCAAACCTATGGCTTGGACAGTCCAGGCATGGTTGCTAACCGGATTGAGATTTGATTTATTAAGTCAACCACTTCTGATGTCGTTAGTGATTCAATCTATAGACTAACCTCAAGACCTAACTCCTGATGCATATGAAACATGAACTTGAACCTAAGAGAATGATTAACCATGGACTCTTGAAATATGATTTCTCATACAAATAGAACTAATGCGTCTTATTCACGTGACCCCATAGACTAACAGACCACACAAGAAGGATTGAAATTCAATAGTCAATGATGTTAAATGAGAATGGATCACCTGTAATCAAGCTTAATGAATCACATATACTCAACTTCTTCACTTGACCTCTAACATTAAAATCATGAATAAAATCGTGACTAATTTTTGATTTCAAATTAAACCCCTACTTTCAATCTCTTATTTCGAATTAACACATGGTAATGCAAACTCTAGATTTTAAACTAATTCATGCTAACCTTACTAGATACAAAACTCATATGATCATGAGAGGAAATCAAATTGGTTTAACAGTCCTCTACAGTCCAAACAGTCCCGTTCAATTACATATGAAAATCTATCCTAAAACTACATGGGATACAATAGGAAAATAACGGAGAATCAATCATCGCTTCATTTCATATCTGTAAACTGGGAAATTACAGGATGTGTACCTGGAAGTTGAAATATAATAAGAAGAAGGAGAAGTCAGCAGCAATAACAACTATTGAAATCCAGCCAGTCAAAAAACAGCAACAATTGGAGTGATTTGCACCAAAATAATCTTCACAACAACCCAGTAACACATCATAGAAATGCAGCACCCAGTAAATGACCAAAAACAAACTGATTGAACTCCAAAACTACTCGAAATCAAACCAGCAGACATCTGGAACTACGGCAAACAGAAACTGAACTAGGAAATGTAAATCAATAGCCCAAAAGTTGAAATTCACCTAAGGTTTCAATGGAACAGTATTTCTTTTTTTTGGTTTTTCTAGAGGTTTTCTATTGTTTTTGGGTTTTTGAATGTTGAATTTCAAAATCAGATCTGAAGATCATCAGCTATAACCAAGAAGTACCAGTTAAGAAGATTTAATAATCGAACTAATTAATCAAACAGCTTCTAATTAACACTAAACATTAAACTAGATTTAACCAGAATCAGATTAATATCAAACCCAAAACTTAAAAGAACAAAATTGCTTCAATCTTCAAATTCACACTCAAACCAAATCAGATCGAAGCGAATCAGAACAAAACTCAAATTGAAATCCTAAAGTTGGTATGAATTACCCAATCAGATCCACAGAACAAAGATAACAAATTGACACTGCATCAATTAACATGAATAAACTGAAATCCTACTGACGAACAATCAATAAGGACTTAAACTAAGCATAAAAACCTATTCCTAAACTAATGACAAATTTGAAAAACAAATTCATGTTATCAACTAATCATGGAGCGAGAACAATCATGGAGTTACTTTAAAACAACACAAGAAGAGAAGAAAACAGAAACAAAATTGAAACCAACTCACTGATTGTGACTCTAGGGTTCTGCCGGCTCGTCACCTCAAAATTTGACCAACTCCGGCGAGATTCGAGTGCTTCTAATGACGGATTCGACATGAGGGAAGTGAGGAGATCACGTGGTGTGATTTTGGGATGATTTGATGGTGGCGCCGCAACCGGGAAAAATGGGGCGGCGCTAGGGTTCTTGGCTTCAAGCCTACATTCGAAGGATTCTAGGCACGTTTGAAGGACATTGAGCTTGGATTGGGGAAGTAGGGAGTGAGGAGATACTAGGGTACTCATTCTGAGGGGTTTGGACATCGGCGCCGCCGTGCACGGCGGTGGCGGCGCTAGGGTTTGAATCATTCGAGGTGTTTGGGTGATATTTGAAAGAAACCAATGGCGGATATAGAACGGGGAGGTGAAGGAGAGGGCGTGGTGTAAATTTGGTGTTGATTGGAGTTTCTCCGCCGCCGTGGGCGATTTTCGACCGGCGAAATTGGGCGGAGCCGGCGAGGGGAAGAGGTACGAGGAAGACGGTTCTGTCTCTAGGGTTTGGAAAATATTTGGACATTTTTATGTAAAATCTGGATCAATTGGGGGCCGTTGGATTAAAGAGGATGGACGGCCTGGATTGATTAATGCCAAACGGCGTCGTTTCGGATTAAAAGGGATGGACCTGGTGATTTGGGTGTGGGCCAATTTGACCTGGTTCTTGAGGGATTTTGATTTGGGCTGATTGAGAGACAGCCCAAAACCAACCGGCCTGATACTTCTTTATTTCATTTTCAATTCCTTTTATTTGTTTTTCTTCTTTTCTTTTTGTATTTTATTTACTTATTATTTGTTTTCATTTTGTATTTTATGTTTTTCTAACTTTATTAAAATGCAAAATCAAAGACCTAATTTGTTTTCAAAATTAAACTAATTAATTCCTAAAAATCTATTAAATCCTATTTAAAAGCAAACCCATGACAAATTCAACAATTAACAATTAAAAATGCAAAAATGGACTATTTTTGTTATTTTCTTTAAATTTTATTCTAAAAACAGCTTAACCACTAAATAATCCTAAAATATAAAATTAGATCCTAAATGCAAATGTCATGTGTATATTTTTATATTTTTTCATATGAATAAAAATGCACAAATAAGATGCAAACAATTAACAGAAAATAACACAAAATTCACAAAAGTGTAAAATAATGAAAGAAAAATTATTTTGTTTGAATTTTTGGGAATAATTCATATATAGGGCAAAAATCACGTGCTCACAGCTGCCCCTCTTTGCTCGGGAACACGCAGAGTTCTCGGGCAAAGATAAGTGAGCAAATACGAGCGATTTTTGCCCGTTTGAATATTCCGTGTGAAGCATTTTTGAAAGAGTTGACCGCACCCTGCTTCGGAGGTTGCCTACATATCCTTGGCTAAAAAGGAATCAGGCCAGTGTAGTTCAGGAAGGTTTGTTAGCTGGGACTACCAGGAGCTGTGATCTCACTGCTGTTGCTGCTGCTACTGCTCGCTGACCTCCTTATTACACCATGTCAAAATAAAAAGAAGCTAGCCTAAGCTATGAATTACAAAAAGGTCCTATCTATGTCTTCAAACTTGCTCTTGTGTTGCCTTGAACTTATATCCTTCTGATGGAATTCTTGTTGTTGCCTTGCATTATGATCGGAGATGTTTTGCCATTCCTCCGAGTGATGCTTGACTGCTGAAATTTGAAATATATGCTTCTATTCTCCAGGCGGGCTCCTGATTGCTGACGCTTGAAAAGTATCCCCTTGTTCTCCAGGTGGACTCCTGACTGCAACGCTTGGAAAGTATTCCCTTGTTCTCCAGGTGGGCTCCTGACTGCAACAAAATAAACAACAAAGAAAATTCCTTCCCCAGTTTGGTGACTGGGTATAGCATGTTATCAAATATTAAAAATTAAAAGCTAAAATTTGAATTGTACTTCCCTTGTTCTCCAGGTGGGCGCCTGATTGCTGAACTTGAAAAGTATTCCCTTGTTCTCCAGGTGGGCTCCTGATTGCTGAACTTGAAAAGTATTCCCTTGTTCTCTAGGTGGGCTCCTGATTGCTGAAAAAGTATTCCCTTGTTCTCCAGGTGGGCTCCTGATTTCAACAAAATAGACAAACAAAGAAAATTTTCTGCCCCAATTTGGACTAGGAAGATTTGTGAGTTGTTAGCAAAATTGTAAACCACTTATACTACTGATGCAATGATGAGAATAAACTAAAGACTAGATTAGGATGTGCATCTTCTACGAGTAAAACCAAGTAACTTTGACTAGCAAATGTGTCTGCTAAAATAAAACCTGAATGAACCAAATTAGGAAGTGCGTCTCCTAAGGGTGAATTTAAATGACCAAGGCTAAGAAATGCATCTCCTATGAATGAACTCAATATTTAGAAAGTGCGTCTCCTAAAGGTGTAACCTCAATAAACCAGACTAGGAAGTGCGTCTCCTAGGGCCGAACTTAAATGACTCAAGCTAGGAAGTGCATCTCCTATGGACTCTTAATTCCTGAAAGACCCAGACTAGGAAGTGCGTCTCCTAGGGGTAAACTCTTAATTTAGGAAGTGCGTCTCCTAAACAGTATAACCTGAAAAACCTAGACTAGGCAGTGCGTCTCCTAGAGGTGAAACTTCAATGACTCAAACTAGGAAGTGCGTCTCCTATGAATGAACTATCAATTTAGGAAGTGCGTCTCTTATAGGTGAAAATCAACTTCAATGACTCAAACTAGGAAGTGCGTCTCCTTAGGAAGTGCGTCTCCTATGGGTGGAAATCAACTTAGGAGGTGCGTCTCCTAGGGGTGATATCTCAACTTAGGAAGTGCGTCTCCTACAGGTATATTCTGAAAGACCCAGACTAAGAAGTGCGTATCCTAGGGGTGATATCTCAATTTAGGAAGTACGTCTCCTACAGGTATATTCTGAAAGACCTTGATTAGGAAGTGCGTCTCCTAGTGGTAAAATCTCAATTTAGGAAGTGCGTCTCCTATCACAAAATATGACTTGAAAACTTAGACTAGGAAGTTCATCTCCTAGGGGTAAAACCTCAGTGACTCAAATTCATATGATCCAAACTAGGGAGTGCTTCTCCTAGGGGTAAAATCTCAATTTAGGAAGTGCGTCTCCTACCATAAAATATAACTTGAAAAACTTAGACTAGGAAGTGCGTCTCCTAGGGGTAATGTGTGATCTTCTCAATAGCTTTTGCGTAAGCAGAATTTGGGCATTACACTTGAAAATTTCAAGCTTCCAAGCTTTGATATGAACATAGCTTCCGTCCCTGTTTCAGACAAAAAAAACTTGTGAGTTTAAACATGGTGGTTGGTTTGTGGCCTTGACTTTGCGGCGATTGCTCCTTCACTTGCCATGATAACTTTGATTTCACTTTGAAAGACGTTGCTTGCTTATTGACTAACCAATTTCTCTGTCACCCTTATCGCAGAAAATACCTCTTTTCCGTTCAAACCCAATACCCTCTATCTGTTGCATTGCTCATGAACTGACATTTACCAAACCTTTGCATTTCACATGAATCCCAAAGCACGTCAATTGCCACCCACTCAGTGCGTATGTTTTTCTTTTTTGACTTAAACCACTGGCCTTGGCCTTGAGGTCTAATGCTCCCTCACTTGCCATGATAACTTTGCTTTCCGCTTGGAAGACCTTGCTTGTCACTGGTTAACCAACTTTTGTCAATCTTGCCACAGAAAATGCCTTTGATCCATTCACCTAACACCCTCCATCTGTTGCATTGTTCATGAATTGATATGTACCAAGACTTTGAATCACAAAGCATGTTGATTGTTACCAACTCAGTGCGCTTGTTGTTCTTTCTTGACTTATGACACTTTGATGTACTAGCCAGATCCCGTTTTGTGCAATTGGAAAGCTGGTGGCAAATTTTGAAATCATTTCTCACTTGTTATGACCAAATTGACTCGGGAAGAGGAAGTAAACAAGACAAAAGGAACAGAGTAGAGGTCAATGGAAAGAGATGATTCCTAACAAGAAAACTACAAAGTAGAAACCTATCGGATGTGGATACTAACTCTAATGACCATGACATGCACCTACAGCCTGTTTCGTTAAGCAAACCTGATGTTCAGCTCTTATTGTACCTTTTGCCGTGAAACCGGGCTTCAATGCTCCGCTTATCCAATCTGATTCACAATCCTTATTCTACTTGTAGTGCCCGAAGGATTTTCACCATCAAGCCTCTCTCATTTTGGCCTTTCTCTCAACTCACTGTCGCCTTATGGTGCCCGTGAAGGTTTTCACCAATAAGACTCTCTCATTTTTTATTTCTCTCAGCTCCCGTCGCCTTACGGTGCCCGTGAGGGTTTTCACCAATAAGACTCTCTCATTTTCATTATTTTTTCTGCTTGGACCGGAGTGTTGCCCCTGGCATGAATCACCCCACTTGCTCGACTTGGCATCGCTCGAAGACTGATCGGAAGGTCTTTCTTTGGACCGTAATGTGGGCTTTTGGATAGGGTTAGAAAGAAAGGGTATCAAAGGCTCAAAACAATTCAACATGGGTTCAAAATTACAACTTTCGGAATTCAATTTTTCACAACAACCACAACTTCTGCCCCAGTTTCTTTCTTGGGGACTTTTCGATTTTATTTTGGTGTGACTGAACCTCAGAGAGAGGCTGTCTACGTATCCTTTCGGAATCAAGTCAAACGTAGTTCAGGTCATAGAATTACTTCGTTGTTGCGATCTTTCCTTTTCTTCCACTTTTTCTTTTCTTTCTTTTCATTTCTTTTCTTTTCCTTCTCTTTTCTTTTCTTTTCTTTTTCTTTTCTCTTCTTTTTTCCCTTTCTTTTCTTTTCTCTTCTTTTTTCTTTTCTTTTCTTTTCTTTTCTCTTCCTTTTTCTTTTTCACTGTTTTTTTCTTGTTTCTCCACTTACTTTCCCCGCTCGGGCTTACGACTTCTATAATTGATTCCGAAGGAGGGGTATGCAAGAAAATAACCGAGGCTCAAGGGGGTAACAAAGGATAAAGTGTTTGGATAGCAGAATAAAATGCCTTCGTCATTCCAATCTCCAAAACATGCCAAGTAAAAACTACACAATTAAACAAACGTGAGGAAAACATACGTAACATCTTTTGATTGCACCAGAATTACTAACCATATCCACACATTTGCCTTCTACATTTGTCAATTACCTAGCACCATTGAACAACAATCTCGGTACCATGAACGGCGCCGGTAGACTTGGGGCAAACTTGCCTTTGGTTTCAAGCCGATGCGGCATGATTCATTTCCATAGTATTTCTTTATGTTCCGTCTGACCCAGTTTCACACAATTTGGGCTCGAAATGATTTCAAAATCCTTTGACTGTCTTTACATCTTCAATATTGTTTCATTGCTTCATTACTAAACTGACTTTTAAAAACCAGGCTAAGAATTATGCGTGCATGTCATGTCACCAGAACCAGCATGAAAAGAATTGTAAAAGGAGAAGAAAACTAAACAAAATGACTAGAAATGGCAGGAAATAGGAGATTGCATTAGACTGACTGTGAAAGGGTTTAAACAACAAAACAAACTACATAAACTGGGGTCCAATCCTAAAACAAACCTAGATAACACTGAATGACTAAAGGAACTAGACATGATGAAAGGATAGAAGGTTTTGAGTCACAAGACAATGTCCGAATTACAACCCTGAAATAACCCGAACAACAGAAATGACACCAAACTAAGCCACCAAGACTCCTCTTCAGCTAGCCAAGAAATGGAGCATCTTTCCAATTGCCAAGCGCGGCATCTTAGCCATTGGGTTCCACATCAATATTAACAACTTCATTATCATCAACTTCATTCAGCAAGTTCCCAAGAGGATTCGCATGCTCCCTGTCACTGTCATTGATCGCAATTACCCCTTCTTGAATCATTCTTTCTATTTCCCTTTTCAAAGAACGACAATCTTCAATGCTATGCCCTTGGACATTAGAGTGGTACATGCATCGTACAGTAGGATCAAAGCCTTTTGCATGTGGGTCTGGAGTATAGCCGTAGAGTGGCTCAATCAAGCCAGAATGCCTTAACTTTTCAAACAAGCTCGTGTAGGACTCCCCAATTGGCGTGAAACTATTTCCTTTCCTCTGTTCTCTTCCCTGCCCCTATTTTCGAGGTTTGTTGGGTGCTCGAAAATGTTGTGAAGGCAAGGAGGCGTTATGCGGGCTTGTGCTCGCCATAGGGAATGACCTGATGGTTGGGCATATGACCGGACATTGTTCGGAGGGTAATACTGAGGTGGATTATGTGGAGCTCGGGGATAGGTTTGGGGTTGGGGTCGAGGTTGGTTGGAATATCGTGATGGGCCCCTGGACCAGACTCTTGATTCAACTACTGCCACATCTTCTTTCTTTTTCTTTTCCACTACCCCTCCAGTGCCGCTCTGGATAGCCTGGGTAGTTGCCTTGATTGCAGAATAGCTCATGATTTTGTTGGACTTAAGCCCCTCCTCCACCATACTTCCCATTTTCACTACTTCGTTGAAAGATTTTCCTACTGCTGACACCAAGTGACCATAGTAGGTGGGCTCCAAAGCCTGCAAGAAGTAATCAACCATCTCGTTTTCTTTCATTGGAGGATCGACTCTTGCCGCTTTCTCTCTCCACCGGAAACCATACTCTCTGAAGCTTTCCCCGGGCTTTTTCTCAATTCTAGCCAGTGACAGACGGTCCGGGACGATTTCGAGATTATACTGAAAGTGGCATGCAAACTCCTAGGCCAGATCATCCCAAGTGTACCATCGAGCATGATCCTGTCGAGTGTACCATTCCAAGGCCGCACCACTTAGACTTTGACTGAAGTATGCCATTAATAACTCATCCCTTCCCCCAGCTCCTCTCATTTTGCTGCAGAATCCCCTTAGATGTGCCACCGGATCACCGTGTCCGTCATATATATCAAACTTGGGTAGCTTGAATCCTGCTGGCAATTGGACATCGGGAAACAAGCACAAATCCTTGTAGGCCACACTGACTTGGCCACCCAATCCTTGCATGTTCCTGAAGGATTTCTCCAGGCTTTTTACTTTTCGAAACATCTCTTCCTGTTCCAGATTCTTAAGCGGCTTGTCAGTTTCCACCGGGAGCTCAAAGTGAGGGGTGTAGGAATATGGCTCAAGAGCTTTAAAGGTAGGCTCAGGAGGGTAGTACTGGCTGTCGTGAGTTTGAAACAATGGCTCACAGGAAGATCTTTGCAATGTGGCAGGTGGAGGCGCCACAAAGACAGGGGTGATTGGTGGAAGAAGGTTTTGTTTGGGTAGTGGAGCTTGGGAAGGATAGGAGGTGGTGCCATAACTTTGTTGGTAGAAAGGGAAAGTTGGCGAGGAATTCACAGTAGGAGGCTCCTGGGACTGAGCCAAAGGTGGGATATATGCTGGATTGGCGGGATAAACTGGCGCCGGCTGACCCTTAGCCCAGGCCTGATGCATCTCGGCCATCTGCTGCCTCAACTTATACATCTCTTCCCTCATTGCTTTGACATCCACCACGTCTACCTCTTTTGACGGGTCCATGATACTGGTATCTGATTCGTGGCCTATCATATTCAGTTTGTTTTTTGACCGGGTGTTGTAGGAATGGGTTGCCAGGATGACAACCAACTAAACCACCTGCCTGGACTCATCATCAACAATAACTTTGTTAGCAGTTAGAGCGTTAACAGATAGATAACCGCACATTTGGGGAATGAATGCACCTAAGCAATTAACCATTTCTATTATGACCTCGCTTGGTTGCATGCGTCATCCCGGCTTTCATTTTTCTTTATTTGCCATGCCTTTCCTCTCATTCTTCCCTCGTGTTTTCCATTGTTTGTTTCTTGCCTTTCCCTCTTTTCTTTTGCTTTGGTTTTTCCTTGTTCCTATTCGCTCCTTTCCTCGAAATGTTTTCCGCTCTTTTCTTTTCTTTGCTCCCTTTTTATTTTCTCTTGTTTGCTTTTGTTTGGTTTCTTGTTTTCTTTTCGTTTTTCTTTTTCCCTCTTTTGTTTTTCTTTCCGTTCTTGTTTTTCACCTCTTTCCTTTCATTCTTTTCTTGTTTTTCCTTGTTTTTCATTTAGTTATGGTCGAATCCTATGGAGATTGCCTACGTATCACGACCCCGCGTGAATTAGACCGAGCGTAGTTCTTGCAAACAAATGTGAAAATAATGAAACAATTTTGGGGAATTTTTCTCAATTTTTCATTAATAATAACCGCGATTACAAAAGTTACCAGACTATTTGTTTTTGTTTTTCTCAAAAAGGGGAGTTACAAAAACAGACTCAAAAACAAAATACCGACTCGATTAACTAGGAATACATCAAAGCTTCAAACCCTGGGGCCCGTGGGGCATCACTCGGCATCGCCACGGGCCTGCGCAAGACTGAGAAGGTTTCAATGTCAACTGTAGGCTATTTAAAGAAAGCTGGCCATGTAATGACTTATTTTAACTTAAAAACAAGAAAAGTGGCTATGTTTCAAATATATTTATTTTGAGAAAACAAAGAGCCGGTTTTGCAAAGATGGCCTTTCAGCACTTCCAAAAGGGAGATTTTAAGGCTGTGCCCACAAACCGTTTTAAAATGACTCAGGGTGGCTGTTCTTGCAAAAACAGCCTTCCGGCGCCCTTTTGGGGACATTTGGCTTATTTTTGACAAGAATGGCGTCACCCGACTTATTCATGACGAAATTAAAAATTTTGGCATTTTTTGGCTATTTTTGCAAAGGGGAGGTTGGACCCGATGAGGGTTGCCTGCGTATCTCACATCCGGTGAGAATCAAACCTACGTAGTTCGGGCAAATAAAACTAACTATTGTCGAAAACTAAACTCTTTTTGTTTTTTGTTGGCAAATACACTATTTCTGAAAGCAAGACTCTTTTTTATATTTTCTTTTTCAGTGGCAAATAAAACAAACTGATTTGAAAATAAAACTCTTTTGTTCTTCTTTTCCATTGGCAAACAAAACAAACTAAAAAAAATACTTTTCTTTTTCCTTTCATTTTTCTCAAAAATCCGGCAGAGTTTCGACACTATTCTGACATTGGTTATTATTAACTCTCTATACTGCTATTTCTTTTTCTCTTCTTTTTTTCTTTTTTTTTTTCAATTTTCCCAAATACTCCAAAGCCGGTCAGCATGCAAGTCCGAGACAAATAAATGTAACACGTAAGATGCATCAGGATGGTCTTTTCCATTTCAGGTTACATGTCCTAGACGGACCCAACCCCTGTGTTGAGTCCCCTAAGTCATATGCACGTGATGCAAATAAGCGCTCCTACTAGGGATCCGGCATGGAGTCAAGTTATTCTAGGTTCAAAACCTGGGTATGTGTTCTAGACTGTGTACCCGAGCGGACAACTCGAGTCGAGGAGGGGGCTACATACCGGGGACCCGCGAGATCGTCCGGCCTAGTAACTTGTCCAGCCTCTTTCTTATTTCAAGGTATGACACTAACAGAATGGGGAGTCTCAACCAGTAAGCACATCCCCGGAGATGAGAAGAGAACAGTTTTGGCACAGTTTATATATACAGTTCAAATAATATCAAAGCGGTAAAGCATTTAGCACATTAGGCAGGAAACATGTAGGAAAATCAGATAAAGCCAAACATAACAATTATTCTAAGCTCGAATTCTTAAACCCTGAACCGAAGTTCTGGGTTTGTGTCCCCAGCAGAGTCGCCAGAGCTGTCACACCTCCTTTTTCCTACTACACCCTCGGGAGGGTATAATAAAGGAGTTTTTTCAATTAAAGGACAATCGAAACGGGATTTATTATTAAGAGATTCAGAGTCGCCACTTGGGAGATTTATGGTGTCCCAAGTCACCGGTTTAGAATCCCGAATCAAGGAGAAGAATGACTCTGTTTAACAGTCCGCGAACCAGAAATCCGAGTAAGGAATTCTGTTAACCCGGGAGAAGGTGTTAGGCATTCCCGGGTTCAGTGGTTCTAGCACGGTCGCTCAACTGTCATATTCGGCTTAATTATATGATTTTAAACAATTATGAACCTATGTGCAAATTTTAACTTTAACCGCTTTTATTTATTTTTTTGAGAAAATTGCAACGTTATTAAAACACGTCTCGAACCACGTCACGTAAATGCACCCGTGGTTTTTGACATGTTTCAACATCGTTGAGATTTGGATTTGGGTCACATAAATGTGCACCCGAGTTTAGGAAAGTAGATTATTAAAATACGCACCTAAAGCAACTACGCGTTTGCACTTTGCGAGGGCCGTGGAATTTGCTAAATGGCACGCCTCGATTATTCTAAGGATTCAAGATGAATTAAATAAGGGCTCCTATTTCTGATTCAATTCGTTTTCTGACAAACTTCTAAGTTAACAAGGAAACACAATCCATAGAAAGAATGCCAAAATTCTAGTCATGAAACGTTGATCAATGCAGAAACAAATCAATCAAAGCATGGAGTTAGCGAGAATTCATATCATCCTTAGACTTCACCTAAACTATTGGCACATTTTAACAGAAAAGAAGAAGCCATCCAAATGTGATCCTTAATCAGCATAGTAACAAGACTAACATGCTCACTTGAAGGCCAACAGCTTTTATCACCAACTCGGCTAAACAGAACACAAAAATAATTTGAAATGAATTCTCACTTCCTCTCAAATGCGAATGAACTACCTCCCTTTGAAAAATCCTTTTCACAATCAATTAAAAAAACCTTTTAGCACTCTCACATGGTATGAGCTTAATAAAAGAACCCGAGAATGTGATTCAGCTACTGAAGTTATCCAACAGAACTTCCAGTCCCTCAATTTTGGAACATGATTTTGTAAACATGAACAATAACTACACTCTCAACCAGGCATAGATACAAACTAATTAATTGCAAATAGAGAAAAAGCCTGACAGGAGGTTGACATGTTCAAACATTGACTCAGTCACATTGGTGTGATGACAGCCAAGCCCATCGTAGAGAAAATATCAAAACGGCCCGTCACGAACTTAATTCAAAGAAGAAGAAGGCAAACAAAACATTCTAAAGATTGTATATGGAAGCATCAGTTATTTGGTTTGAACAACAACCACAAAATCAAACAAATGCCCTGACCAAATCAAACAAATGCACTAAAAAAAACTGGCAGATTTGTTTCCAACACAGTGCAGAACAGAAGGAGTTTAAACAGCTTAACAACCCTGACAAAATGCCCCTCAAAATACTGCATATATCAGCTCAATTTATTGCTAAAATCGACTTCTTCAGAGCAAAATTACTATATCAGTAACAAGGCAGACGAAATTTGGGCAAAAGAAGGAAAATAGAGCAAGTATGAGCATACACAATCAGCGAAGCAATTTGGCTTCAACACTCCTTTAGACCAACGCAAAGCTAAATCAAACATGACAAGAATAAACCAAACCTTATCATGGGACCTAAGTTAAACAGCTCATCACTTGGACAAGTGAAATCTAAACCAGATGTTGCTTCATAACAAACGCGAATCACTAAACTTCTGCCGCTCGTAACTTGTTCTGATAAATGCGACTGATTGAGCAGCAAAGCAGCAGTAAAAAAACTAATTGGGTGACAATTTCATGAACTCGTATTGGATTATAGATGTGCAAGAAATTCTGTGAATCAATGAATCGACAAACGATAACTACGTCTCATCTATCAACCACAGAGCGGACCAGAAGTTCAGCCATTCATGTAAAAATCTAGCAAGCCCAACTTTAAAACATATTTCAACACATAAAGAAATCAAACACCTTAACATATAGAAAACGAGAATCCAGAAATTGATAAATGTAACTTAAACTTTCATATCTTAAGCTCCAACCATACTTTGATTCATACGTACATAAAACAGAGCAAGATGAGATGTGAACCTGAACGAGAGTTTAATCGTTTCTGCTCGGACGCTATTACAAACAAGGGTGGGATTCAGGCCTCAAGCAGTAAACGAGCAAAGCAGCAACAAGAACAAATTCGAATTTGACGGATTCGAACCTCACGAGCATCAACAGACCTCAGCTCACTTCCCTTAACTCGAGATGAAATTCAGGAAGGAAGAATAAAAAACGAACTCAACCTTCAAGTTCAAACCAAACTCATCAATCAAAAATAAGAATTTCTGAATGTTCAAATGAGGAGAACAAAGAAGCTCAGATTAAACAAAATGAAAAAGACAGATTTCCCTTTTTTGTATTTTCCTACTGTAATTGGAATTCACCTAATGGTTTCAAAACGAATCCCAAAAGAAAAGAAAGCTTTTTTCGAACCCCATTTCCCAAATGATTTCCTTTTCTCAAAAGTCCAAATCCCCGAAAAACAAACCTCCTTTTTCCCCAAAATGAAAAATCCCCTGTTATCCCCAAAATTCCCTCTAGTTATCAGGCAAACACCTGATGAATGAAGGGCTGGGATCAATCCAAATCGATCCCACGCTCCCCATTCATCCAGCATATGCCTTCTAGAGGCTTCCATCACGTGAGAGGGGAATGGGGACGAAAGAATCTGTGAGAGACCGTTACAAACATGGTGACGAGGAGAGAGAGGAACGCGTGGGGTGAATGGGAGCTCACTCGCTCGAGATTTGGATGGAATTTGGGCTGGATTCGAGTGTTCTCTCTGTAGAAGAAGAACAGTTCCCGTCTCTGTGCTTGGGATTTAGGGCTCAGATTTTGTGAGTGATTAGTCCGTGTATTTGTTTGGGAATGGGTCGGGTGTGGGGAACGGTTGGGTCTGGGCGGGTAAGATCAATTGGGCCTGCGTAAATTAATTAAGGCAGCCCAAGCTAACACCCCTCTATCAGTTCCCTTTACCTTTTCTCCTTTTTTTTCCTTTTAAAAAAATAAAATTAAACATAGACCTAAATTATTTCCTAATCAAATTGTCCTATCAAATTAAATTAATTAACTCTCACTAATAATTACCACAATTAATTAAAAACCAAGTTGAAAAATTTAAAATTAAACAAAATCAAAAGTAAACTATTTTTTGATTTTTTCCATTTTTATAAAACAACTTAATTAATTGATCAACTCTAAGATGTTAAATTAACTCCTAAATGCAAATGCAACATGTTTTTGTATTTTTATGAATTTATGTAAATTAAAAATGCACACAAAAATGCAAACAAACATGCAACCAATTGACAGAAATTGTCGCAAAAATCCACAAAATTGCAAACACTGAAAGAAGTTATTTGTTTTGAATTTCTGGGAGTAATTCATATAGGGCAAAATTCACGTGCTCACAACTATGACAAATGAGTCAAGATAAGGCCAGAACACGTTGTTCATCAAATGCATGAACGCTGCTGGGGCATTGGTCAGCCCAAGAGACATAACCAGGAACTCATAGTGACCATGTCTGGTCCTGAAGGCCGTCTTAAGAATATCTGAATCCCTGATCTTCAACTGGTGATAACCCGAACGGAGATCAATCTTGGAGAACACCCTCGCTCCCTGAAGCTGGTCGAATAAATCATCAATGCGAGGCAAAGGATACTTGTTCTTAATTGTTACCTTGTTCAATTGCCTATAATCAATGCACATCCTCATAGTGTCATCCTTCTTCTTCACAAACAGAACCGGCGCACCCCAAGGTGACACACTAGGCCAAATGAACCCCTATTCAAGGAGTTTCTGAAGCTGCTTCTTTAATTCCTTCAACTCCGCTGGTGCCATACGATACGGCAAAATAGAAATAGGCTGAGTGACCGGCACCAGGTCAATACCAAAATCAATATCCCTGTCCGGTGGCATACCCGGCAGGTCTGCAGGAAATACATCAGGGAAATACCTCACAACTGGGACAGAATCAATACTGGGAGCCTCAGCTCCGACATCCCTCACAAAGGCAAGATACGAAAGACAACCCTTCCCAACCATACGCTGGGCCTTCAAGAAAGAGATTACTCTACTAGGAACATAATCAGTCACACCTCGCCACTCGATCCGTGGCATACCCGGTATAGCCAATGTGACTGTCTTAGCATGACAGTCCAAAATAGCGCGACACGGAGATAGCCAATCCATGCCCAAAATAACATCGAAATCCACCATACTCAATAATAAAAGATCCACTCGGGTCTCCAGACCCCCAATAGTCACCACACACGACCGGTACACACGGTCTACAATAACAGTATCGCCCATCGGGGTAGATGTGACGACCCGACTCGTCGTCTCATGTATTATAGCCCCATTTCCCCCATTTACTGCTTCTTCATGTTTCATTATCAGCAACGAGTGAGTTATAGTTGAATTGAATTGGTTTGGATAGGAAATGAGACACTTAGTCTCTTTAAGGAGGGCTTAAGTTGGAAAGGTCAACCGGACGTTGACTTAGGAGTTAGAAGGCTCGGATGTGATTTCCGATGATTCGGTTAGCTTCGGGGGATGATTTGTGACTTGGGAGTGCGATCAGAATTGATTTTGGAGGCCCGGTGTAGAATTAGGCTTGAATTGGCGAGGTTAGTATTTTGGTATCTTCCGGTGGATGGGTGAGAATTTGATCCGGGGGTCGGAATGGAATTACGAGAGTTGCTGTAGATTCGTTAAGTGATTTTGGATGTGTGTGCAAATTTTCAGGTCATTCGGACATCGTTTGGTCGGGTTTTTGATCGAAAGTGCATTTTGGAAGTTCTTGAAGAACTTAGGCTTGAATCCGATGTGAATTGATGATTTTAGCGTTGTTTGATGTGCTTTGATGATTGGAACAAGTTTGAATGATGTTATGGGATATGTTGGTGTTTTTGGTTGAGGTCCCGGGGGCCTCGGGGTGATTCGGATGGCTATCGGGATGAAATTGGAGTTGAGGAATTGCAGGTTGTAGCCGGTATCTGATATTTTTGCTTCTGCGGAAATGGACCGCAGAAGCGGTTCCGCAGAAGCGTAATGGTGGTCGCAAAAGCGGTCAAGAGCTGAGTAGGGTAGTTCCGCAGAAGCGGAACCTTTTTCGCACAAGCGAGTCCGCAGAAGCGGACGGGCGATCGCAGAAGCGATCTTGGTCTATAGATGGAGTTCCGCAAAAGCGGAGAATATGTCGCAGAAGCGGCCTTGGTTTTTTTAGTAAAATTTCGCAGAAGCGGGAAATGAGCGCAGAAGCGGTATTGCGGAAGCGGGTGTGGGGACCGCAGAAGCGGAAACCCCTGGAGCCAGAAGGGTTTTATATTCATTTTTGTTCCGCGAAGCTTATGTTATTTCCACCATTTTTAAGCGAGCTTGAGAGCTATTGGACGGAATTGAAGGGGGATTTCGACGGGTAATTAATGGAGGTAAGATTTCTGAACCTAAAACATGATTAGTATGTGAAATTAACCTAGAAATTCATGGAATTAAGCCTTAAATTAATGAACTAGGGCTTGGGATTTTGAGATTTAAATTTGGGGATTTGAGGGAGCATTTGAGCTCGGATTTTGGTAAATTTGATATGTATGGACTCGTGGCGAGACGAGGAATCCGGTATGTGAGTTTCGTAATTTTTCGAGAAGTGGGACCGGGGCTCGGGTTTTGCTAGTTTCGAGATTCTTGCTAATTTTCGATTGTTTTCGATTGGGTATTGTTCCCTTAGCATATTGTAATGTATTCGCTCTGATTTTGGTTAGATTCGACGCGCGTGGAGGCTGATTCGAGGGGCAAAGGTGTCGTGAGCTAGGGATTTTACCGGTTCGAGGTGAGTAATACTTGTAAATGATATCCTGAGGGTTTGAAACCCCGGATTTGCACATCATAGTACTGCTGTATTGTGGTGACTTGCACGCCAGGTATGAGCATGGGGTAGAGCACCGTTGGGGACGGTGACTTGGTCCGTCCCGGTTGTTGATTTTACTGCGTAATTGACTAAAACCTGCTTGATGCTATCGTGATTTGGGCTGATTGCCATGTTTTGGGCTTCGTGCCGATTATTTGAATCCTTTAGGGATTATTATCACTGTTTGCATGACACTTAGCATATTAAATGATTTCAGTCCTAAGTTAAACCCTGTTTTGAAATGTGCAGTCATATTGTTAAAGTTTAAAGACTTAAATTGTATTTTTCTGATGTTTGAGTTAAAAGCTATTACTTGACATTGCCTGAGTGGCTCATTTGCATGTTCTGGACTGAGGATGGATCGGGCTGCACACCGCAGCGATACTATGATGATATTGCGCTTGGGCTGTAGGAGCCCCTCCGGAGTCTGAACCCCCACAGTGAGCGTGGGTACCCAAATGGATCGGGCTGCGCGCCGCAGCGGTCATGTGCATTGCATTGCATTCATGCATTGTTTCCTGTTTGTACTACGTGGCATGACATTCAGCACTCTCATATCATTGGCATCCATGCTGTTCTTGCACTGCGTACCAGATACCCTGGTGTTATTTGTTAATAGAGTGCTGTGCCCGAGGGGCTAACTTATGTGCGGACTTGCACTATTTGATAACGCATTCATATGCTTGACTGTTGGAAAAGGATATTTTCAAAAGAGGTTTTTAGACTGAGCCAGATATTTTCTAAAGGATTTTTCACGGTCTTACTGTTTTCTAAAAAGGGTTGTACTGTCCTATATAGCATGATGGAGTGCTCTTACGTGATTTCTTGCCTCTCAGTTATTATTTACTGTTATTACCACTGAGTTGGAAGTACTCACTTTACTCCCTGCACCTCGCGTGTAGTTGCAGGTATTGTTCACCCGGTAGCGGGTGATTAGCGGACTGAAGGTAATACTAATGTAGCTGAGCAAGGTGACCGCCAGCGTTCGCGGCACCGGACTTCATCTTTTGGATTCCAGATTTCATTTTATATATATATGACCCTGTAGTTGTGTTCCTACTTCTTAGATGCTCGTGACTTGTGACACTCCGGTCGAGTTATGTGGGGTTGAAAATACTGATTATTATGGCCGTTAAGTTGTATTATTCTATTCACTTATGCTTAGTAACTGTTAAAGAAATGATTTGGGTAAGTTGGCTGGCCTTGTCTTCACGAGAGGCGCTATCACGATCGGGTATGGGAATTGGGTTGTGACAGTAGATATATGAACAGGTAGGGCAAGAAACTCACGGGGCGTACCCAAATAACGAGCAAAGTATGATGACACATAAGATAGGTGCAATCGGGATCAAATAATACAGAGGCATCTCTGTGGCAGACTGAAACAATACCTGTAATAATAGAATCTGAAGCGATAGCATCGGGTCTGCCTGGAAGAGCATAGAAATGGGCCTGACCGCCCCCTGATCGACCTCTCCCTCTGGGGCAACCCCTGGCAGACTGACCCCCACCCTAGATGGTTGGCGGGTAATGGTGGAGCAACTAGCTCTGAAGATAATGACTCACCCCTCTGCTGGGATGAACTAGCAACACGACGGGGACACTACCTCCACATGTGCCCCATCTCTCCACACTTGTAACAACTCCCAGGTGCTGGAGAAGGGGACTGATGGGAACCCCTCGCACCGAAGTGACTAGCAGATGCACTCGGCATAGAAGAGCCCTGAACAGATGGAGCACGGGATGAGCTCTGAGCTGGAAGGGCACTAAGTGAAGAATGGCCCTGGTGTGAACTGTGAGAACCATGACCCGATGACGCCCCTCGATAGCCTGGGCGATCAGACTGACCATGTCGGAACTGTCGGCCTCTGCCGTGCTGAAACTGGCCCCTCGAGGGAGCACCACTGTAGCTACCAGATCCTCAAGGCCTCTTGGCCTCCATCTCCTCTCGCTCCTGGCGACGAACACACTCAATCACTTGGGCAATATCCACAACCTCCTCGAATGTAGCACCAGTCACCCTCTCCCTGGCCATGAGAATACGAAGCTGATAAGTTAGACCATCGATAAACCTCCTGATCCTCTCTCTATCTATCAGGACCAACCAGATGGCATGACGAGCCAACTCAGAGAACCTCAACTCATACTATGACACGGTCATCTCCCCCTGACGCAACCACTCGAACTGCCTGCACAGCTTCTCTCTACGAGACTTCGGCACATGCTTCTCCAGAAAGAGAACGGAGAACTGCTGCCAGGAAAGGAGTGTTGCACCAATAGGCCTACGCCTCTCAAAATCTTCCCACTAGGTAAAAGCAGGTCCTAAAAACTAATAGGTAGTGAAAGCGACCCTGCTGGTCTCCAGAATACCGGCTGTACGAAGCATCCTCTGACACTTGTCCAAAAAGCCCTGGGCATCCTCGCCCTCTGCTCCACTGAAGGTCGGAGGCTGAAGTCTACCAAATCTCTCCAACCTACGCTGCTCATCCTCTAGCATGACAGGAACTACATAGTCCTGAGCAGCGGCAACCGGCTGAGCTGGGTGTGCCCCCAGCATCTGAAGTCCCTGCACGACCTGCTCAGGTGTGCGGGCGGCGGGAGTCTGACTGCCTCTCTCGGCCTGAGAAGTAGCTGCAGCTGTAGTGGCTGAAACCGCCTAAGCTAGGCTAGTGCAAACTGATAATATCTAAGCCAAGGCCTCCTGAAGACCCGGAATCACAATAGGCACAGCTGGTGCCTGAGCTTGTGCTGTTGGAGGGTCCACAGCTGGGACCTGGTCCTAAACTGGGGCAGCTGGTGGATCTGCAGGTGCTGCCCTCGCTGCTCTGCCTCTACCACGACCACGGCCGCGTCCTCGGCCTCTAGTTGCCCCGATTGGTGGTACTGGTGGTCGTCCACCATGTCTGGTAGTGCGCGTCCTCACCATCTGTGAGAGAACAGAACAATAGAAGTTTACTACTCGGATCAATAAATTCGCACGACAAGAAGTTCAAGAATGTGAAGTTTTCCTAAAGGTTCTGCATCCTCTCGAGGATAAATACAGACGTCTCTGTATCGATCCGCGAGACTCTACTAAACCTGCTCATAACTCGTGAGACCTATGTAACCTAGGCTCTGATACCAACTTGTCACGACCCTAAATCCCAACCCGGTCGTGATGGCGCCTCTCGTGAAGACAAGGCCAGCCAACTAAACCCAATTTACCTTTTTAAATAGTTAAACAACATAAAGCAGTCTAAAACATAATTTAATAATATTAAGTAGCGAATAATATCAATAAAGTGCAAAAATATAACCCAACACAGCCCTAACCGGGGTGTCACAAGTCATGAGCATCTATAAGTCATAATACAAGTCTGCTAAGTCTGTAAACCAGTACATCTGTCTGAAACATGATAGAAATGATAAAGGAGGAGAAACACGGAAACTGCGGATGCCAGGCAGCTACCTCGTGTACTCCGAATGTCCGCCTGAAGCTGGAAGGATCAGCACTCGGGAGCGGAACGAGCTACGCCTGAATCTGCACACCGGGTGTAGGGAGTAAAGTGAGTAGTCCAACTCAGTGAGTAACAAATGTAAATAATGACTGAAAGTAAGAAAACACGTAAGGCACAAGGCATTCAATAATGAAGCAGTAAAGCCACTTAAAAACAGTAAACTAGTGAAAAGTCAAGTAAAATCCTTTTTCCCAACAATGAACAGGTAATTGACAGACAATTAAGGTACAGTAAATAAATAGAAGCTCTCCCCTCGGGCACAGTATCCACAAATCCGCCCCTCGGGCAACATCTCAGAATAATACCATCCCCTCGGGCTCAATCTCACAACACAATGGGTACCCGCGCTCACTGGGGGTGTGCAGACTCCTGGAGGGGCCCCTTACGGCCCAAGCGCAATAACAAGCCATCTCGTGGCATCAAATCTAGGCCCTCGGCCTCATATCAATCAAGCCACCTCGTGGTATACATATCTCAGGCCCTCGGCCTCAAATCAGTATCAGTGCTTCCTCACAACATAGGCCCTCGGCCTTGCTCAGTCAAAAATCCTTGCAAGCCCCTCGGGCAATAGTAAAACAGTGTTCCTCAGCCCAAACGTCATTTAAAATATCATTTAAGTCTTAAAACTGAGTAAACATGGTTGAGTATGAAAAACAATGGAAAATACCATGACTGAGTTCAAGTATAAAGTCAAAACAGTAAGGAAATATCAATACAAAGCCCTGAAGGGTTCAAATAGTTGGCACTAGGCCCAAATATGGCATTCAGCCCAAATAATGATGATAGCAAATAGTTTTTAATCAAATACGCGATAAAATCATCAATCGGGACGGACCAAGTCACAATCCCCAATAGTGCACGACCTCATGCCCGTCATCAAGCGTGTGCCTCACCTCAACATAGCACTACGATGTGCAATCCGGGGTTTCAAACCCTCAGAACATCATTTACAATCATTACTCACCTCGAACCGGCTAATTCTCTAGATCGCGACGCCTTTGCCTCTCGAATCGGCCTCCACGCGCGTCGAATCTATCCAAAATCAGAACGAGGACGTCAAAATATGCCAAGGGAACAAAGCCCAAGCGAAAACAATCAATAAAGGGCACAAATCACGAAATTACCAAAACCCGACCCCCGGGCCCACGTCTCGAAATTCAGAAATTTTCACACCAATAGATTCCTTATCTCCCCACGAGTTCATACATACCAAGGGCACTGAAATTGGAGTTCAATTGACCCCTCAAATCCCCATTTAAAGGCCTCTTAAACTAAAGCCCTAATCCCCCAATTTTCTTCCTTAATCCCCACTAAAATCATGAGTAATCAGTGGAATAATGGTCTTAAACCCAAGTAATTAAGCTTAGGGAACTTACCCAACTGATATCCTTTGATTCCTCTTGAAATCATATGCCTTAGCCTCTTTTCTCGTCTTCAAAATGATGAACTTAGCAAAACTTCGCGAAGAAAACAATATATACCTTCTGGCCAGGGATTTTCGCATCTGTGACCATTCCACCGCTTCTGCGGTACCGCATATGCGGTCTTTCCTCCGCATCTACGAAAATCACTTAACGGGTCAAATTCCGCATCTGCGGTCAACTCTTCGCACCTGCGCCTTCGCAGGTGCGGTATATCCACTGCATCTGCGGTTCCTGACTCCCCCTCTCAAATCCGCTTCTGCAACTTCCACTTCCGCACGTGCGGCGCCGCACCTGCGGTCCCCAAAGCGCAGGTGCGAAAACACCAGAAGCAGCAATCTCAGCAGCTGCAATAACACCTCAAACTCTCTGTTAACCACCCGAAATCACCCCGAGGCCCCCGGGACCTCAACCAAAAGCACAAACATATCCTAATACATTATTCAAACTCGTTCCAATCATCAAAACACTTCAAACAACATCAAATCAACCAAATCACCTCGGATTCAAGCCTAAGTTTCTAAAAACTTCCGAATTCTGCTTTTGATCAAAAACGCAACCAAACCACGTCCGAATAACCTGAAATTTTGCACACACATCCCAAATGACACAAGAAGCTACTGCAACTCTCGGAATTCCATTCCGACCCCTATATCAGAATCTCGCCTACCAACCGGAAATCGCCAAAATATCAACTTCGCCAATACAAGCCTAAATTTTCTCCAAACCTCCAAAACCCATTCCGATCACACTCCTAAGTCCCAAATCACCTCTCGAAGCTAACCGAACCATCGGAACTTACATCCGAGCCCTCTAACACATAAGTCAACGTCCAATTGACTTTTCCAACTTAACCTTCTTAAAAGAGACTAAGTGTCTTAACTTCACCAAAACAAATCCGGATTCAATCCGACCAACCCGATATCATAAAACACGGATAAACAAAGCAATAAGAAGCAGAAATGGGGGAAACAGAGCGGTAACTCATGAGACGACTGGCCGGGTCGTCACAGTTAATTACACTGTGTAATTACAATGTTGCTTTTTAGTTTCTTTCCTTTTTAAATTTGTTTTAATTTATTTTCTTTATAACTTTTTATTTCTATTATTTTAATTTTTTAATTTTATTTTTACTTTTTAATTTTTTAAAAATTCTAAAATATATTTTTCTTTGTATGTTATTTATCTTTATTTCTCTACCTTTACTTCTTGCGATTTCATGTAATTGCTTATATTTTTTTTTATTACTTTATTTTCGAAACTACACCTCCTAATATTAAAAATAATGAGTCATTAACAAACTTGACATATAATGAGTGATGCAATTAAAGTGAAATTTTATTGTTAAATATGGCTATAAACTTATTATGTTTCCTAATCTTAAGTTGTAGTGGAACTTGCTATTATTATACTGGAATTTGACATATGTTAAACATTTTTTTTGTGTGTGTATTTTAAAATTGTACTATATTCATGGTTCCAATTTACTTGTTTTAGTAGTATTGGCTCACATTGCAAGTTGTTCATTTTTTAGTTAGAATTGATAGATTAGTTTTGTCAAACATTTGAATAATGTTATGACATTATATATATATATATATATATATATATATATTAATTTATTTAATCAAACATGAATTTCATGATGTTCTTACAAAACATATGTTTTTAGTTTTGTAAGTATCTAAAGTAAATCATTAATTTAGGAAATATATATAAATTATTTTTATAATTATTAATTATAAATATATCATTACTAATTAATATATATTCACAAAAAAAATATACATCTTAAATATCAAAATATAATATTATTTATACTTATAAAAATTTATAGGCATACATTTATTATATTAACTTTTAAATTTTGATAATTACTTCATTTAAAATTTAATTTAACTGTGTAATTACACTTGTGCAACCAAACAGTAAACTTATAATTACACTGTGACAAACAAACAGGTCGTCGTAATTACACAACTGTATAATTACTAGGCTGTGTAATTACTACCCTAGTAATTATACCAAACTCCAATTACCTGGTGGCTTTCCAAACAGACCCTAAGTGTATTTTTTCAAAAGTTTTTAAAAAAAAAGTGATTTTGGAGAGAAACTACTTTTTTCTGCTTTTCTCCTCAAAATCACTTATTCTTTTACAAAAGTTTGGCCAAACACTTCAACTTTTTTAAAAAAAAGTACTCTTTTGAAGAAAAAAATACTTCTAAGATTAGAAAAGATTGGCCAAACAGGATATAAAGTAGAGAACTTCAATTTATTCATTCAACTCTAAGCATCTCAAACAAGAAATCACAAGCTGGACAAATTGTAACAAATCCACAGAATGACCAAAACTAGTTAAAATCGAACATGTATCCTATACATTCCCTGCGCTATTCAGATCCCGATAAATTCAATATCTGAAGGATTAATCATATTATGAATAGTTTTCGCTATTAACCTGCAACAACCCTCTTCCTTTATTCCAACTATAACCCATTATGTAAAAATTCAGGATAACCAAGTTCCAAGAATGAGCAAAAAAGGCACAAAGATTTAAATTTTATAATAAACCCACGTGTACATATGCAGAATAAATAGCAAATACATATCCATTCTTATGGTAAAATGAAAGAAAAATGTGTTACGTCGAGAAAGAGGCAAACTCGAAAATGAAGAAAGTAAAGAACACCAAATTTTAACGTGGAAAACCCTTCAAATCGAAGGTAAAAACCACGGGATCACAAATGTCACGAACCAATTTCCAAAATGCCTCTCGTGAAGACAAGGCCAGCCAACTAACCCAATTCGTCGCTTTAACAATTATTAAACATAAATGAATGGATAAATACGACTAAATGGCATTTATAACAGATAATTTACAACCCTACACAGCCCGACCGGGGTGTCACAAGTTACGAGCATCTAAAGAAAACCTGATCACAACTACAAGGCCGATAATATACGAAATAAAATTTAGAGTCAAAAGACGAAGTCCGGTGCCGCGAACGCCGGCGGTCACCTTGCTCAGCTACGATAACAAAATCCTCAATCAGCTCAAACCCGCTACCGGGTAACAAATACCTGCAACTGCACGCGAGGTGCAGGGAGTAAAATGAGTACTCCAACTCAGTAAGTAATAAAGGTAAATAATAACTGAGCAGCAAGAAATCACGAAAGGCACTCCATCATGCTATATAGAACAGTGCAACCCTTTGAGAAAACAGTAAAACCGTGAAATCCTTTAGAAAATCTATCTGGGCTCAGTTACAAACCTCTTTTGAAAATACCTTTTTCAACAATTAAGCAATTGAATGCGAAGCAGATAGTGCAAGTCAGCACGTAAGTCAGCCCCTCGGGCACTACACTCCATTAACAAATAACACCAGGGTATCTGGTAAATAGTACAAGAAGTAGCATGGATGCCAATGAAATGAGAGTGCTGAATATCATTACACGTAATACTAACAGGGACCAATGCATGAGTGCAATGCAATGCATATGACCGCTGCGGCGTGCAGCCCGAGCCAACCATATTTAACGTCGACGGCGCTCACTGGGGGTGTGTACAGACTCCGGAGGGGCTCCTACAGCCCAAGCGCAATAATCAAGCCATCTCGTGGCATCAACCAGGCCCTCGGCCTCAATATCAATACAGTACCGCTGCGGCGTGCTGCCCGAGCCAACCATATGTCCAGAAATCACTATAACACTGCTGCGGCGTGCAGCCCGATCCATGCTCAGTCCAGAAATGCACATAAGCCACTTGGGCAATATTAAAACAACAGTTCTCAGCTCAAAACGTCAATAAAATGTTGTTTAAGTTTTCAAATCTTAGAAAAATGGCTGAGTTTGCAAATCAATATTAAAACCCTGGACCGAGATCAAATAGTTTGCAAAATAATACGAAAACAGTGATATCAATCCCTGAAGGATTCACATAGTTGGCACGAAGCCCACACATGGCAATCAGCCCAAATTATGATGATAACAAGTAGTTTCAGTCAAATACGTAGTAATTTCATCAATCGGGACGGACCAAGTCACAATCCCCAACGGTGCTCTACCCCACGCTCGTATCCGGCGTGCAAGTCACCTCAATATAGCACTATGATGTGCAAATCCGGGGTTTCAAACCCTCAGGATATCATTTACAAGTATTACTCACCTCGAACCGGCGAAATCTCTAGCTCGGGACGCCTTTCTCCTCAAATCGGCCTCCATGCGCGTCGAATCTATCCAACATCAGAGCGAATACATCACAATATGCTAAGGGAACAATACCCAATCGAAAACAATCGAAAAATAGCAAAAATCTCGAAACTAGCAAAACCCGAGCCCCGAGCCCACTTCTCGAAAAATCACAAAACTTACTTTACCGGATTCCTCGTCTCGCCACGAGTCCATACATACCAAGAACTCCCAAATCCGAGCTCAAATGACCTATCAAATTCCAATTTGAAATATCAAAAACTCAAGCCCTAGCTTCACTCCTTTTTGGTGAATTTCAACCAATCCCCATGTTGAATCGATCATAATCTCGTGTATTTAAGCCAGGGGACTTACCTCCAATCGATTCCCAGTCAAAACTCCCTTAAATTCTCGCCAAAGGCTCTCAAGGTCGCCCAACAATGGTGGAAAATATCCCAAGCTCGCGGATGAAATATTAAATAAAACCCCTTCTAAACAGTCCAGTTTTCGCTTCTGCGGTCCCGCTTCCGCTTATGCGGGACCGCTTCTGCGGCCAAAATCCCGCTTTTGCGGATATTCACTTAAATTGCCAAAACCGCTTCTGCGGCTAACTTTACGCTTCTGCGGACCCGCTGATGCGAAGAAGGGTCCGCTTCTGCGGATCTACATTACCAACCCCTGGACCGCTCCTGCGATGAATTACTCCGCTTAAGCGCCTCCGCTTCTGCGGTTCAAAACCCGCAGAAGCGAGAATACCAGATGCAGCAACCTACAGCAGTATGCAAACTCCCAAAACTTCCCGTTTAACCATCCGAACTCACCCCGAGGCCCCCGGGACCTCAACCAAAATCACCAACCCATGCTAAAACGTTATCCAAACTTGCTCCAATCGTCAAAACACATCAAACAACGCTAAAACCATTAAATCACATCGGATTCAAGCCTATTTCTTCAAAAATTCCGAAACACGCATTCGATCAAAAACCCAACCAAACGACGTCCGAATGACCTGAAATTTTGCACACACATCACAAATCACATATCGAAGCTACAGCAACTCTCGGAATTCCATTCCGACCCTCGGATCAAAATCTCACCTATCAACCGGAATTCGCCAAAATACTAATTTCGCCAATTCAAGCCTAATTCTACACCGGACCTCCAAAATCAATTCCGATCGCACTCCTAAGTCACAAATCATCCCCCGAAGCTAACCGAATCGCCGGAAATCACATCCGAGCCCTATAACTCATAAGTCAACGTCCGGTTGACTTTTCCAACTTAAGCCTTCCTTAAAGAGACTAAGTGTCTCATTTCTTATCCAAACCAATCCAAATCAACTCTAACACACCACATACCGATAACGAAACATGAAGAAGCATGCAATGGGGGGAAACGGAGCAGTGACACATGAGACGACGGGTCGGGTCGTCACAACAAAGATCCAAAAAGCTCCACTATAACAATTATTAGAAAAATGATTTTGATAACTCAAAAAGAAATATTCAAATTAGTGTCTAGATTCATTCATTTAATGAGTGTTTATTATACTAATTAATCAAATATATTTTAATGTCTATAACTGAAATTAAAATAATTATGAATTTGACCAAAGTTGGTCTTGTATGACCGTTTACTTAATATTAAATTTGATAACTATTTGCTTTAACTTTTGTAACTGACGCTTCTATTGGCCTTAATGATTTGACGGTTTGGCATTTGAAGCCTTAATGGATTCTAATAATTTTCATTACCTATAAGACTATATAAATATGTCTTTTTGTGTTCATTTGGAGTAGAGTGAAAAGAGTGCAAGAAAGTAAAACTTTCTTCTATTGTGCTGGGTTGTCTTTATTAATCTTTGTTGTTTCTGCTCCTAGTTTATACTAGAAGAGCTTGTTGAATCCTGGGGGATACGCCTAATTTTATTTATTCCGGTGTAGGCGAAATATCCTTAAGGACAGTGTCCTTGACACGCCTCAAGCTAATTCTTTTATTCTCCATAATCATCCAATTTTTCCAACAATCTTAAGGATATTTACCATTTTATTCTTATGGAGAATACCAATTAAGTATATTATTCACGTTGACGTTTTCTGCATCGTTGTTGCTGTATTCGCACTTTTGGACCTCAAAATTGGATTCTGGTGGATTTTAAACACGGTAGCTTGTTCCTCTTTACATTTTTTGTGTGACTTAATATTTAACTATCAGGTACGCGTACTTGGACTAATACTAAATTTAATCATTTCCCGCTTATTCTCGACAATATAATAGGCAGATAAACTTTGACCTCAAAATGATACATATAATGTCCTTTCAATTTTAGATGTATTAATAGTTGTACATTATTTGCTTATGTGAATTTGTAATGGTAATTTTGTATGTATATTTTGCATAGTGAAAGATACTGCACTAATTTTGTAGTTCTATCTAGAGTGCTTTAAATATTCTCTTTTAACATATTGAAGAGGCAATATGATAGTATTAATTATTTCGGTAGTTGTGTAATTTCCTAACATGTCAAAAGGAAAATTTGTTATGTTGCTTGAGATCACGAGAATAAATGGTATTTATATTTATATACTATTTAAAGGTTAGTGACCTTTTGCCATAAATTTGATATCTCTGGTCATACATATTTTTTAATTTGGAGATAAAATATTTTGGGTGAAGCTATATTATTAACTTGTTATTTGTAAAGTAGAACTCTTTATAAGTTATGAAAAAGTTATCTCCTTAACCTGAAATTTTCGAAAATGTGGGGGATCATGGTGTCATGAGTTATCTAGCTTGATCCAAAGAAGGGGAAAAAAGAAAAAGAAAAAAAAACTGTTTATTAAAATTATAACATTGAAGCCTTACAAAAATGAGTTTTTTTGGGAAAAAAATTATATTGAAAGATCAAAAGTATGTTGTATTTTTCGCTCTGAAAAGTTATTTCATTACGAATCTCTTAGTCATTTGGGTGATGAAGAAATCATTGAATTATGATCCGCTTCCTATTGATTTGAGATATTTCTGTAGAAGTTAAAGTTACTTCTATATTTTATAAAATTCTATTTTGGTGCTTGACTATGGAAGATACATAAAAAAAAAAAATCATGTGTTGAAAGATGTTTCAAAAGGCACGTATACAGAAGTCAAGTTTTGTTTCATTTGAGATGATGTTATGCCTTATTTGAGAAAAACTATGAGTTAGTATTTTGTATGTGAATCTTCCACTGTATTAGAAGGATACAATGATGATATTGAATCTTTGATTCAGATGAGAAAAAAATAGCTAGTTGTTGTGTGATCACCTTTTGGTGGTTGTTACGATATTGGAATTGTCTGGCAATGAGGTTGATTAAGCAACCTCATGGTGAGTTAAACCGACAATAATTATGTCGATGAATTGTGATTGCCAAGGTGCAATAGCCATTGTAAGAAAATAAATCTTTCAATGGGAAGAGTAGATACATTCTCTTGAGACATAATGTGATAAAGCAATTGCTTAGAACGAAATTTTTATACATATTATGTGTAGTCAAAAGAGGATTTGGCCTATCCTTTTACTTATAAGTAAAACATCGAGGGGTTGAGACTTTTGCCAATTTGAGATGTATCAACAATGATGATAACCCAACCTATGTGATTGGAGATCCCATGAAGTAGGTTCATATGGGTAATAACAAGTCATTAGTTGATCAAATGTGCACTATTAAATTATGTCTCTTCCTATGGTGTATGTGTACATAGTGCAAGACTGCAAGGAATGTGAGGTTGAGTTATTAAACTCTTAATCCAATAATCCATAGCCTTTTGTAGGTGGTGTATTGTACTGCAAAATACACTTGATGGATGGACCTATATGAGTGTGGAGTGGGGCCGCTCCTATGAAATTTGTGGCAAAATTTCTAGAGCACTCATGAAAACCTGGCGCGCGCATGGCCTATTAGCGCAAAACCGCGATAAACAACAAAGTGTGTGGGGGTATAATGTGATAGATAAGACACTAAACTTACAAAAGAATTCTTGGTTCATAGAAGTTTTAAACATTACCAATCGTTCTGTAAATTTAATCTTATTTTATCTAGGTCTGGTTCATAGTCCAAGAGACACCAGATTCGATGCATTATGCTCATTTGTGAAAACCCAGCGAAACTGTTTATTTTACTCTATTACTTAATATTCTTTTGAGTTATGTGGGGGATTGTTAGAACAATGATTTTGATAACTCAAAAATAAATATTCAAATTAGTGTCTAGATTCATTCATTTAATGAGTGTTTATTATATTAATTAATCAAATATATTTTAATGTCTATAACTGAAAATTAGAATAATTATGAATTTGACCAAAGTTGGTCTTGTATGACCGTTTACTTAATATTAAATTTGATAACCATTTGCTTTAACTTTTGTAACTGACGCTTCTTTTGGCCTTAATGATTTGACGGTTTGGCATTTGAAGCCTTAATGGATTCTAATAATTTTTATTACCTATAAGACTATATAAATATGTCTTTTTGTGTTCATTTGGAGTAGAGTGAAAAGAGTGCAAGAAAGTAAAACTTTCTTCTATTGTGCTGGGTTGTCTTTATTAATCTTTGTTGTTTCTGCTCCTAATTTATACTAGAAGAGCTTGTTGAATTCTGGGGGATACGCCTAATTTTATTTATCCTGGTGTAGGCGAAATATCCTTAAGGACAGTGTCCTTGACACGCCTCAAGCTAATTCTTTTATTCTCCATAATCATCCAATTTTTCCAACAATACAATAAGAGGGTTACGTTACAAAAATTCTCCAAATTGGCTACACAACAAGTGCCAAACACGGAGGAACAATAGTAACAAGAGCAACAACTAATCAATTGAAGAAAGAGTATAATCCACAAAAATGAAGTTGTTGTTCGAGGCTCGAAATCAGATACTACGGGCCTCCAAATCCGATCTCCACCGTTCAAATCAAAGACCAAGATGTTACGAACACTCAGTCAAACTTTCAGCCCGATCCAACGGTTAACGAATCAGTAAACGTGAGTTGGCTGGTCGGAATAAAAATCTGCAGCAAAACAAATACTTTTCTTCTCTCTTCTCTTTTGATGAAAGCTCTCTCAAAAATCACTCTTATGTGCTTAAGTCTTCCAAAGACTTATATCAATGAGCATAGAATAATATTCAAGGTTGTCCTATTTATAGATCATGAGTGGTGCTTTCTCTTAAAGCCAAAACCCACTCAAAATAGGAATAAACACCGAATCCAATTCCGAATAGGAATGAAAACCAAAAGAGAATAGGATTAGGTTATTGGGCCTTTGGCTGGACAACATGGGCATGTGTCCAACAAAATGAACCCTTTTACACAAAAATAGACGTACCATAAGTAATTGTTTGGGTGGTTGTTACATCTCATTTAACCGTATTATATTATATCGTAGTGTATTGCCTTAACGAGAAAAAATAATTTAATGATGCCACCACACAAAATTATTTGTTACATAAAAGGAGTCTTTTCATCTCACGAACAACAAAATTTAACAATACAATATAATAAAATTTAAATAGCAATCCCAACAAATATCGTATAAGAGGGGTAAATATTGGACCTTTCTGAACAAAAACAAAATAAAATGATTAAGTTTACAATAAAACCGAGCTCCCAGAACGAACAAAAAAAAGAAATTTTTTCTCACCAAATGGTAAAGAGGTGAGCCCATTATCCATTGTTATGATACTTGTCTCGGTAATTTCTTAATTAAAAAGATGAGACACAAATAATATGTTTTCTGGCGTGTGGATCAATCGAATGTTATGATAGCTAATTTAGCGAATATGAGTTGAAATTAGAAAATAAAATAGTAAAAAATATGAAAAAAGACTAATAAAAAGGGTAGCTCAGTGCACTAAGCTCCCGTTATGCGCGGGGTCCAGAGAAAGGCAAGACTACATGTGTCTATTGTACCCTACATTTCTACAAGAGGCTGTTTTCACGACTCGAACCCGTGACGACCTCCTGGTCATATGGAAAAATAGAATTGATGAGAAGATAAATATATTAGCGCGAGAATTTTTTTTATCCTATTAACTTACTAAATCCGGCATATATCGAGTAAAACCAATAGCCCGAACCGAAAAAAGCTTATTGGGTTATCGGTATCGAGTTATTGGGTTAATGGTTCGTTAAAAATTTTGTGTTATTTACAATTGGATTATCAATTCGAGTCTCGGTTTGCCCAATTTTATTAACGGTTTAATCGATAACCAAATACGCTTTATCAAAATTATAATTTTACACTTAGGTATTAAATCACCTTAGAACTTTATTCTTTTATAGTACTATGTTTGGACTTCTTAATTTTCAAGGTTTAATTGCTACTATTTTATGTTGTTTGTGTTGTGTTTGCACAAGTAGACTTGAGCGAACCTCTTAATTCCTCGTATGGCTTTTGCAGTTATGGTCCTCTTATATTCCTAGTGCTCAGTATATTCTGCTGATTGATCCTCCCAATGGATCTCCGAACAGTCTGGAGTATGTTTAACTAAAAAATAGAATTTCAGTCAAAGCTTTATTTTAAGGAGAACACGGGCTACTGATAATCAGAAATGAATAAGAATAATCGACTTTGAGAGCAATAGAATAGGTAACAGAAAATAGTGTAATTCAGTATATTCAGTTGATATTTCGTGTCCCCACAATTGATCCATTCTCTCCCCTTTTATTACTATTTTGGAGAGATGCATTTTGCCTTTTTCATAATAAGGTCATTATAGACAATTAAAGGCATTTAATGCTACGTTACCCAATCATTGTATTTAATACAGATTCTCTAACGTTTTTAATATTAAAGGCTCACTAAGTACTGTATTTGTACTCCTTTGTACTGTCAGGTTCATTCTCTTTAATTCTTGGACTTAAATAGGTACGGGCACTGAATCTTTCGAATAGCTGCTCGTGCCTCTTTTCATGCCTCTGCTTGTACCTGTTGCAACTCGTACCTCTCTGCTAATCATAATTCCTTGATCGATCCACGTGTCATGACACGTCATCTTTATATGTAAACTCAATTTTTCCCAATACAGATAGTCCCCCCACTTGCCATTTATTCATCGATTGAATATTTGGGAAGTGGAATTTCTTTAAAGCGGGAATTTTTGTCACCATTAATGCTATGACAGAATCGACGCTCCAATTGTCACTTCTAATTAATGTCCTTGACACGTATCATATTTTCATTGGTTCTGTAATTCTGCAGCACTTTTTAAGGCTTTTTTATGGTTTCACTGTATACGAAGCGTCAGTTGTCATTATGACCCTTCCATCATTACATCTTTTCCTTTGACGGTTGCTTCTTAGTATAAATATAACTTCCTTCTTTGTCTTTACCGCATAAAGTTTTCTGAACATTCAGTTTCTCAAATCTTTGTTTGCTTCTTCCTCGTATCATCATGTCTTCATCAAACCCTAACCCTAGTAAGGTCTCCATAGTTGATAACTTCCCTAACGCCCACAGTAGGAGCAGAAGAGGAGGTAGACTCCGTAATTTAGGATCTTCATCTGTACACGCTTCTTCTGTTCCTTCTCCTAGTTCTGGTCCCTCCTTTAGAACTAGAGGTTCTATTTCGCAAAGATCCTCTTCCAAGGGTAAGGATTCTTCTGAACCTCTTCGTGAACCTTTAGTAGAAGAGATAGTTCCTGCGGAACTATCTTTCTATTACGATAGAGTGTCTCTTAGGAATCAAGTAGCTTCTTTAGATCGGGCTGATATTTACCCCACTCAAATTATAGAAGGTTTGATTCCTTTAATTCGTAGTGACTGCCACTGGAGTCAGGACTTTCCTATCATTATTCCTAATCCGAATCAGAGAATTACTTCTTACTTAATTGGATTTTCTGTCGTCTATACGTATCCTTTCACATTAGGATTTAAACCTGCTATTGACCCTGTTATTCTTGAGTTCTGTCGCTTCTTTGACATTTGCTTAGGTAAAATTGGTCCAATAATATGGAGGGTCGTTGCCTGTTTGAGGCATTTGAGCAACTTAGCCAAGGTGCCTTTTACTTTCCCCCGTCTAATTCACCTTTACTCCCCTAGGCTTTTTCGTAATGGTGTTTTTACACTAGTAGCTAGGAGCAA
This sequence comes from Nicotiana attenuata, assembly GCF_001879085.1. Lineage (NCBI taxonomy): Eukaryota > Viridiplantae > Streptophyta > Magnoliopsida > Solanales > Solanaceae > Nicotiana > Nicotiana attenuata. Next base: position 137,415 of record NW_017670711.1, on the reverse strand, counting down.
AATAGTTTTAGTTAGTCCAGAAGATGACAAAGACTGTGGCTGGTACGCCAGGTTTGTTGCTGCCCCCACTGTTGGTTTAGTGGGTGAAGAAAATGTTCCCTTCCCTGAGAAGTGGAATTTTGCACGTGAGTCTTTTAACTCTCTCGTACCTTTTTCTTCAATTTGTTGATTTTTCTAACTTTATCTTTCTCTTTTTCTAGCAATCATGGGAATTGTGGACGATGTTCCCAATTTCCGTGATTGGGTAGAAAAGTTGTTGAAAATTGCACCAATGGATGGTAGGTCTTGGAAAACACCTTCCCATCGATTTGGTTGGAAGGTGAAAACTCATGGTAAAGAGTTTTTATTTTACATATTGTTTTTATTTATTTTATTTTTGAACTTACTTCAATCCTTCTTTTTATCAGGATTTGCTGTTCGAGGAGTTACTGCTGAGGCGGTCGCGGCTACTCGTATCTCTTTGGAAAGGGTCCAAGAAATAGTCTCGGGTTCTTCATCGAAAAGAAAAGCCGTTGCTAACCAGGATTCTGAAGAAGAGGAAGACGGGGATGCCTTAGTAACAAGACCACGGGTCCGAAGATGTATTATTTCTGATGACGAAGCAGAAGCATCCCCCCTCAGTTCTTCTCCTCTTACCGAGCCTATTGAGGCCCTAGTTGTAGTTCTTGATGATGACGTTGCTCCCGCTGCTGCTCATGATTCAGTTGAGCAGCTTTTTATTAGCGGGTTTGGTAGTGAAAGCTTAGGCCCAGTTTCTGATGAAGCTCCCCTGGCTTCTTTTTCTACTCCCGTGTCTGTGATTCCTTCTTTACCGGTCTCTGCTGTTTCTGTACCTCCCCAGATTGCTGTCTTTACTACTTCTACCGTTCCTCCTTCGACAACTCTTCCTCTACTTTCTCACCATGTAGAGGTTGGCTCCTCAAGTGGAAGTGGTGCCATGAGGCAGGTGATCATTGAAGTCCCCGCTGAGGGTAATCTTTTAAGAAAATCAGGTCAAGCAGACGTATGGCTAAAGCCTTTAATTGGTCCGATTGAGAAGGCTAAGTTGGAGAGCCATAGTTCCTTGACATTGATGAATGACATTGTGCATTGTTCTTTAAAGGTATTTCCACTTTTTTCCTTTGTCATTTTTCTATCTTTAGGATTCTCATTTCCTCTTTTTCTTTTTTAGGCTAATCTCATCGGCACAGAGATGATAAAAAGGGTTACCCTCACAGAGCAATTAATGCGTAATTATCAGTTGGAGGCATACAATTGGAAGGAACAGTATGAAAGTCTTCAGATTGATGTGGATTACTTGGAAGAAAGTAAGAGTACCTTGGAACAGCAGGTACGGGCCTTGACTTCAGAATTGGGAATTGCAAAGGCTTCCTCAAATCAAGCAGAAAAAGAAAAGGCTCGTCTTGAAACCTCCTTCTCCGAGCAATTGTCCAAGGCAAGTGAAGAGATTAGAGGACTGAAGGTTCTCTTGGATAAAAAGAAGCTTATGCTGGTGAGCTCGTGCAGAATTTGTCTCAAGCACAAGAAGACCTTCGAATTTCTTCCGATAAGGTTTGTGCCTTAGAAAGTTCCCATGCCTCTCTTCAAGCTTCTTACACATCTGCCTTGGCTGAAAATGAAAAGTTAACTAATGAAATTGCTGATTGGGAGAGGGATTATGAGATCCTTGAGGATAAGTCTGCCATGGAAGTGAGTTGGGCGTTTCTGAATTCTCGCCGTGATACCCTTGTTGAAGCTAGCCGAGAAAATTTTAACTTGGAATCTGAGTTAGCTAAAATCAATGAAGCTATTGAGAAGGCTCAGCAAACCCAAGATTTTCCTTCTCCAGTGGCTGAAGCTTCTGCAAATGTTGAAGTTGATACGGGTATCGCCACTCCTACAAGCCAAGTTGAGCCCGCTGCTGTAAGCCAAGCTGATCCTGCTGCTGTTGATGCACCTATTTCAGTTCCCTCATCTTTCTAGTGACAAGTTTAAGTTGAATTCCTGTTTTTTTTTCAGGTACCTTTTTGGAAGGTTGTGATTAAAACCCTTGGTTTCATTTAAGGGTTTGTTTTTGGAAACTTAAGTCCCCAGACCTTTTATGGGGCAGTATAAATAATTTGCGGTTTTTATGACTAAGTTCATACTTAATCTTAGTTTTTTAATATTAAGAAGTTTTTTGTTACTATTTGAACTTCTGTTTTACTTATTCTTGCCTTTATTTCTCAGGACTTACGGAATAAGTTGCATTTTTATTCTTTAAAAAATGCTTCTGTTAACTTCATGAATAAAATAATCATGAGCTTTATAAAAGAGGTCCTTTTCATATTCGATACTTAATGAAGAAGACGTCTCAACTTCATAATAGTATTAACATACGATAAAAGAAATAGGAATACACATGCTTTTTTGAAACAACTTTTGACAAGTTTTTATTCGAACTTTGTCTAGTTTTGAGTAGTAATTTACACGTATTTGAATTACATCTATAACTTTCTCGTAACTGTTTTTCTTGTAACAGATTTCAAAAAAGAAAATGAACATGAGGTTTTTATTTATAACTCGTTTCAGTACATTGCTTTTACCCTAAGGTTTTTCTTTGGTCTTAGCTCGTGACTTTGCTCTGCAACTTGACTCATTCAATGAGTGAACTTTTCAGGCTTAATCTTTGATTATTTCCCAATCTTCTTTGCCTTCTTTATACTTATGCACGTGTATATTATATAGTCCCCCAAGTGTTTGAGCATTGAAGTATGAAGCCTCGAGCACTNTTTGAAATCATTTCTCACTTGTTATGACCGAATTGACTCGGGAAGAGGAAGTAAACAAGACAAAAGGAACAGAGTAGAGGACAATGGAAAGAGATGATTCCTAACAAGAAAACTACAAAGTAGAAACCTATCGGATGTGGATACTAACTCTAATGACCATGACATGCACCTGCGGCCTGTTCTGTTAGGCAAATCTGATGTTCAGCTCCTATTATACCCCCAAACTATGAAACCGGGCTTCGCTGCTCTGTCGTCTTTCACAATCTTCGTCTGGTGATTTCCCATCTGATTCTCAATCCTTATTCGACTTGTGGTGCCCGTAGGGTTTTCACCATCAAGCCTCTCTCATTTTGTTCTTTCTCTCAACTTACAGTCGCCTCGTGGTGCCCGTGAAGGTTTTCACCAATAAGACTCTCTCATTTTTTATTTCTCTCAGCTCCCGTCGCCTTACGGTGCCCGTGAGGGTTTTCACCAATAAGACTCTCTCATTTTCATTATTTTTCTGCTTGGACCGGAGTGTTGCCCCTGACATGAATCACCTCCACTTGCTCGACTTGGCATCGCTCGAAGACTGATCCGAAGGTCTTTCTTTGGACCGTAATGCAGGCTTTTGGACAGGGTTAGGAAGGAAGGGTATCAAAGGCTCAAAACAATTCAACTTGGGTTCAAAAATTACAACTTTCGGAATCAGATTTCGCACGGCAACCACAACTTCTGCCCCAGTTTCTTTCTTGGGGACTTTTGGATTTTTATTTTGGTGTGACTGAACCTCAGAGGGAGGCTGCCTACGTACCCTTTCGGGATCAAGTCAAACGTAGTTCAGGTCATAGAACTACTTCGTTGTTGCGATCCTTCCTTTTCTTCCACTTTTCTTTTCTTTCTTTTCATTTCTTTTCTTTTCCTTCTCTTTTCTGTTCTTTTTTCTTTTCTTTTCTTTTCTCTTCTTTTCTTTTCTTTTCTTTTCTTTTTCTCTTCTTTTCTCTTTTCTTTTCTTATCATTTCTCTTTTGTCTTTTCTTTTTTCACCGTTTTTCTCTTGTTTCTCCGATGATTTTCTCCGCTCGGGCTTACGAGTTTTATTATTGATTTCGAAAGAGGGGTACGAAAGAAAATAACTGAGGCTCAAAGGGGTAACAAAGGATAAAGTGTTTGGATAGCAGAACAAAATGCCTTCGTCATTCCAATCTCCAAAACGTGCCAAGTACAAACTACACAATTAAACAAACATGAGGAAAACATACGTAACATCTTTTGATTACACCAGAATTACTAACCATACCCACACATTTGCCTTCTACATTTGTCAATTACCCAGCACCATTGGACAACAATCTCGGCACCACGAACGGCCCCTGTAGACTTGGGGCAAACTTGCCTTTGGTTTCAAGCCGATGTGGCATGATGCATTTCAACAGTATTTCTTTATGTTCTGTCTGCCCTAGTTTCACACAATTTGGGCTCGAAGTGATCTCAAAATCCCTCGACTGTCCTTACATCTTCAACATTGTTTTATTGCTTCATTACTAAACTGACTTTTAAAAACAAGGCTGAGAATTATGCGTGCATGTCATGTCACCAGAACCAGCATGAAAAGAATTGTAAAAGGAGAAGAAAACTAAACAAAATGACTAGGAATGGCAGGAAACGGAGAATTGCATTAGACTGACGGTGAAAGGGTTTAAACAAGCAAACAAACCTAGACAGCACTAAACAAGCTATTACGTCTTAAACAAACACGGCAAAGTGAAAAGATAGAAGGGTTTGAGTTACAAGACAATATCCGGATTACAACCCTGAAATAACCCGGACAACAGAAATGACAACAAAATAAACCACCAAAACTCCACTCCGGCTGACCAAGAAATGGACCGTCTTTCCAATTACCAAGTATGACATCTTAACCACTGAGTTTCGCATCGATGTTGCTGGAGCCTTCACCAATTTCAATATTATTGACTTCATTCAACGAGTTTTCCGAGAGGATTCTCGCACTCCCTGTCGCCATGGATCTTCCCCACAAAATGTGCATCATCATGTGCAGGTAAAGGCTTCTGTGCACTGTTCTGGGTGTCACTGTCCTGGACCGCAATTATCCCTTCTTGAATCATTCTTTCTATTTCCCTTTTCAAAGAACGACAATCTTCAATGCTATGCCCTTTGGACATTAGAGTGGTACATGCATTGTACAGTAGGATCAAAGCCTTTTGCATGTGGGTCTGGAGTATAGCCGAGGAGCGGCTCAATCAGGCTAGAATGCCTTAACTTTTCAAACAAGCTCGTGTAGGACTCCCCAATTGGCGTGAAACTATTTCCTTTCCTCTGTTCTCTTCCCTGCCCCTGTTTTCGAGGGTTGTTGGGTGCTCGAAAATGTTGTGAAGGCAAGGAGGCATTACGCGGCGCTGGTGCTCGCCATAGGGAGTGACCTGATGGTTGGACATATGACCGGACATTGTTCATAGGATAATACTGAGGTGGATTATGTGGAGCTCGGGGATAGGTTTGGGGTTGGGGTCGAGGTTGGTTGTAATATGGTGATGGGCCCCTGGACCAAGCTCTTGATTCAACTACTGTAACATCTTCTGTCTTTTTCTTTCCCAATGCCGCTCTGGATAGCCTGGGTAGTTGCCTTGATTGCTGAATAGCTTATGATTTTGTTGGATTTAAGCCCCTCCTCCACCATACTTCCCATTTTTACTACCTCGTTGAAAGATTTTCCTACTGCTGACACCAAGTGACCATAGTAGGTGGGCTCCAAAGCCTGCAAGAAGTAATCAACCATCTCGCTTTCTTTCATTGGAGGATCAACTCTTGCCGCTTGCTCTCTCCACCGGAAACCGTACTCTTTGAAGCTTTCCCCGGGCTGTTTCTCAATTTTAGCCAGTGACAGACGGTCCGGGACAATTTCGAGATTATACTGAAAGTGGCATGCAAACGCCTGGGCCAAATCATCCCACGTGTACCATCGGGCATGATCCTGTCGCGTGTACCATTCCAAGGCCGCACCACTGAGACTTTGACTAAAGTATGCCATCAATAATTCATCCTTTCCCCCAGCTCCTCTCATTTTGCTGCAGAATCCCCTTAAATGGGCTACTAGATCACCATGTCCATCATATAAGTCAAACTTGGGTAGCTTGAATCCTGCTGGCAACTGGACATCGGGAAACAAACACAAATCCTTGTAGGCCACACTGACTTGGCCACCCAATCCTTGCATGTTCCTGAAGGATTGCTCCAGGCTTTTTACTTTTCGAAACATCTCTTCCTGTTCCGGATTCTTAAGCGGCTTGTTAGTTTCCACCGGGAGCTCAAAGTGAGGGGTGTAGGAATATGGCTCAGGAGCTTTAAAGGTAGGCTCAGGAGGGTAGTACTGGCTGTCGTGAGTTTAAAACAATGGCTCACTAGAAGATCTTTGCAATGTGGCAGGTGGAGGCGCCACAAAGACAGAGGTAATTGGTGGAGGAGGGTTTTGTTTGGGTGTTGGAGCTTGGGGAGGATAGGAGGTGGTGCCATAACTCTGTTGGTAGAAAGGGAAAGTTGGCGATGAATTCACAGTAGGAGGCTCCTGAGACTGAGCCAAAGGTGGGATATATGCTGGATTGGCGGGATAAACTGGCGCCGGCTGACCCTTAGCCCAGGCCTGATGCATCTCGTCCATCTGCTATCTCAACTTATACATCTCTTCCCTCATTGCATTGACATCTACCACTTCTACCTCTTTTGATGGGTCCACGATACTGATATCTGATTCTTGGCCTGTCATGTTCAGTTTGTTTTTTGACCGGGTATTGTAGGAATGGGTTGCCGGGATGCCAACCAACTAAACCACTTGCCTAGACTCATCATCAACAACAACTTTGTTAGCGGTTAGAGCATTAACAAATAAATAACCGCACATTTGGGAATGAATGCACCTAAGCAGTTAACCATTTCTATTATGCATTTGCTTGGTTGCATGCGTCATCCCGGCTTTTGTTTTTTATTTGTTAGGCCTTTTACCCTCTCGCTCTTCCTTCTTGTTTTCCATTGTTTGTTTCTTGCCTTTCCCTCTTTTTGGGATTTTTCAAATTTCCATTAATAAAACTCCGATTACTAGGTTATTTGTTTTCTGGAAAAGGGTACTACAAGACAGACTCGAAATAACAAAAATATAGACTCGATGATTAAAAACTAGATCAGGAGTACATCAAAGCTTCAGTTCCTGGGGCCCGCGGGGCATCACTCGGCATCGCCTGGGCCTGCGCAAGACTGAGAAGGTTTCAATGTCAACTGTGGCTATTTGAAGAAACTGGCCATGTAATGACTTACTTTGACTTTTAAAGCAAAGTGGCTATTTTTTGAAAATTTTATTTAAGAAAACAAAGACTCGGTTTTGCAAATACGGCCTTTCAGCACTTCTCAAAAGGGAGATTTTAAGGTTGTGCTTCCAAACCATTAAAATGACTCGTGGTGGCTGTTCTTGCAAAAGCAACCTTCGGGCGCTCTTTTGGGGGACATTCGGCTTATTTTTAACAAGCATGGCATCACCCGACTTATTTTGACAAAAATTTAAAATTTTGACATTATTTGGCCATTTTTGAAAAGGGATGGTTGGACCCGGTGAGGGTTGCCTACGTATCTCAACATGGTGAGAATCAAACCAGCGTAGTTCGGGCAGATTTGCCAAAATCAACACCAATTTTTCTTTTGTTTTTTTCTTTTCTTGTCATTTTTTCTAAAATCCGGCAGCATTTCGGTACTATTTGGGTCATTGGGTTTTTCTAAAACAAAATGGTCACCCTCACTTAGTCCTAACACTGCTATTTTTCTACAATTTTTCTACTTGTTATATACAAACCGGTCAAACTGCACAACCGAGAAAATAAAATAGCG
>NW_017670711.1:104062-129161 GCF_001879085.1 Nicotiana attenuata | reverse complement strand
GAAGTTCTGGGTTTGTTAATCCAGCGAGTCGCCAGAGCTGTCAACTCTTTTTCCTACACCCGCAGGGGTGTGAAGGAGTGTTTTTCCAATAAGGACAATCGAAACGGATTCGTTTTATTAAGGAATCAGAAAGTTGCAACGTTGGAGAATTTATGTTGTCCCAGTCACCGGTTTAGAATCCGATCGAGGAAGTTATTGATCTCTGTTAAGCGAACCAGAAATCCGGGTAAGGAATTCTGTTAACCCGGGAGAAGGTGTTAGGCATTCCCGGGTTCCGTGGTTCTAGCACGGTCGCTCAACTGTCATATTTGGCTCATTTATTTGATTTTAGTACATGTTTTAATCTATGTGCTTTTTAACTTTGAACCGCCTTTGTTTATTATTTTAAAGGGAATTGCAACGTCGTGAAAATACGTCTCGAACCACGTCACATAAATGCACCCGTAATTTTTGACACATTTCAACTTCGTTGGGATTTGGATTTGGGTCACATAAATGTGCACCCGAGTTTAGGAAGGTAATATTATTAAATGCCGGGCCTAAAACAACTAGCGTATTATTAACTTTGCGGGAGGCCATGAAATTCGCTAAATGGCACGCCCCGAGGTCTAAATATTTATATAGAAGCAGTTAGGAGGGCCACGCTATTTATGCATTTTATTTGGCGCGGAGCACCTCGTTTTTAGTTTAAAAGCCAATCTAAAGAGGAACTATGATTTTCTATTAAGTATCATCTCTAAAAGCCTAGTTAATTAGTTAACAAATCAATTATTATTTAAAAGTATTCAAAGAGGCTCAGGCCTCAAGTCCACAATTTAAACAAGTAAAGTGGGTTTTCAGCACGTTGGGCCTCAAAGCAGTCCCTGGGCATGAAATATTATTTCAGCTTTGCTTAAACAAGCTGTTCAGGCTTTGGGTCCCAAATGAACCCGATACAAAGGTAAAACAAACTAGGATCTGGGCCAAGTCTGCACAGGCCCTCAGCCCAGCGAAGTTGAATGGCTTAAGGCGGGCCTGTGTATATTCAAAGCAGTGATTATATAACTGGGCCGGATTAGGCCCAAACCTATGGCTTGGACAGTCCAGGCATGGTTGCTAACCGGATTGAGATTTGATTTATTAAGTCAACCACTTCTGATGTCGTTAGTGATTCAATCTATAGACTAACCTCAAGACCTAACTCCTGATGCATATGAAACATGAACTTGAACCTAAGAGAATGATTAACCATGGACTCTTGAAATATGATTTCTCATACAAATAGAACTAATGCGTCTTATTCACGTGACCCCATAGACTAACAGACCACACAAGAAGGATTGAAATTCAATAGTCAATGATGTTAAATGAGAATGGATCACCTGTAATCAAGCTTAATGAATCACATATACTCAACTTCTTCACTTGACCTCTAACATTAAAATCATGAATAAAATCGTGACTAATTTTTGATTTCAAATTAAACCCCTACTTTCAAATCTCTTATTTCGAATTAACACATGGTAATGCAAACTCTAGATTTTAAACTAATTCATGCTAACCTTACTAGATACAAAACTCATATGATCATGAGAGGAAATCAAATTGGTTTAACAGTCCTCTACAGTCCAAACAGTCCTGTTCAATTACATATGAAAATCTATCCTAAAACTACATGGGATACAATAGGAAAATAATGGAGAATCAATCATCGCTTCATTTCATGTCTGTAAACTGGGAAATTACAGGATGTATACCTGGAAGTTGAAATATAATAAGAAGAAGGAGAAGTCAGCAGCAATAACAACTATTGAAATCCAGCCAGTCAAAAAACAGCAACAATTGGAGTGATTTGCACCAAAATAATCTTCACAACAACCCAGTAACATATCATAGAAATGCAGCACCCAGTAAATGACCAAAAACAAACTGATTGAACTCCAAAACTACTCGAAATCAAACCAGCAGACCTCTGGAACTACGGCAAACAGAAAATGAACTAGGAAATGTAAATCAATAGCCTAAAAGTTGAAATTCACTTAAGGTTTCAATGGAATAGTATTTCTTTTTTTTGGTTTTTCTAGAGGTTTTCTATTGTTTTGGGGTTTTTGAATGTTGAATTTCAAAATCAGATCTGAAACTTAGAGAGTACCTTTTGGGGGGAATTTTTTGGAGCGGAAAACTTGTGACTTAAGGCATTGGCATGCCTTTTTATAGGCAAAATGAGGGCATCCCTCAGATTTTGTGTTTGCCTTCTAGTCCCTAGGTTATTTTCAAAAATAGTCCTTTACTTATTGACTTGTTTCTCAAGCAAGTACACCTAATTCCCGATTTTTGCCATAGAACCCCCATCTAGAAGCTTCTAGGAAGTTCTATTTCAGTTATTGCTAGATTCCCTGAATGAAATTCCCTAAACTACCCTTCTACTAGTCTGAAATTTACTAGACTAAACTAATCCATTACCCTACTTAAAGATCATCAGTTATAACCAAGCAGTACCAGTTAAGAAGATTTAATAATCGAACTAATTAATCAAACAGCTTCTAATTAACACTAAACATTAAACTAGAGTTAACCAGAATCAGATTAATATCAAACCCAAAACTTAAAAGAACAAAATTGCTTCAATCATCAAATTCACACTCAAACCAAATCAGATCGAAGCGAATCAGAAAAAAACTCAAATTGAAATCCTAAAGTTGGTATGAATTACCCAATCAGATCCACAGAACAAAGATAACAAATTGACACTGCATCAATTAACATGAATAAACTGAAACCCTACTGACGAACAATCAATAAGGACTTAAACTAAGCATAAAAACCTATTCCTAAACTAATGACAAATTTGAAAAACAAATTCATGTTATAACTAATCATGGAGCGAGAACAATCATGGAGTTACTTTAAAACAACACAAGAAGAGAAGAAAACAGAAACAAAATTGAAACCAACTCACTGATTGTGACTCTAGGGTTCTGNAAACACAATCAGACTTTCTAAAAAAAATCAAATCATCACTGAAATTAAACAGAAGCAAAAGTTTAAACTAATCAGAAAATTAGGAGAGGCACTTATTGCTTAATCAAAAGAAGAGAAAGGGACATAAAAAAGACGAAAAAGAGGACTCACGACTTGACTCGAACATTCATACCGTCTCTTTGATTCAAAATTTGAGTGTCTTGGGCGTGACTTGAACATCAATGACGGTGAATTCTTCTTGAGGGGAGTCAGGAGGCCATATGGTATCGATTTGGTGAAGTTTGGAGAAATTAGGTTTCGGCCGGAATTTTTCGATTTGAAATCGAAACATTCAACTGATATTTGAGGGAAAATGGTTGTGGATTTGGGTTGAGGGAGTTGAGGAGATTAGGGGTGTAAATTTGGTCGGATTTGGATGACCTTGCGTTTTGGCCGGATTTTTGATCTGATATTCGAGAAGATGGGCTAAGAATTGAAAGAAATTTCTTTGGTGGTTGGAAAGAGGAGGGGAAGACGAGTCTATGGTGTATTTTTGGGGTCTATTGGGGTTGCGCCGCCGGCGGAGACGATTTCCGGCCAGCGGCGACGGCGGAGGAGTTGTGGCGAACGGTGGGGCTGAATAGGGTACGAGGATGGAGGCTTTTGTCTCTAGGGTTGATAAGATTATTCAAACACTTTTATTAATTACTTTGAACTGATGAGAGCCGTTGGATGATGGGAGATGAACGGCCAAAATTCAAGGGTCAAAAACGACGTCGAGGACCGGGTGATTTGGGTTTGGGCCAATTTGACCTGGGTCTTGAGGGATTTTGATTTGGGCTGATTGAGAGACAGCCCAAAACCAACCGGCCTGATACTTCTTTATTTCATTTTCAATTCCTTTTATTTGTTTTTCTTCTTTCCTTTTTGTATTTTATTTACTTATTATTTGTTTTCATTTTGTATTTTTATGTTTTTCTAACTTTATTAAAATGCAAAATCAAAAGACCTAATTTGTTTCCAAAATTAAACTAATTAATTCCTAAAAATATATTAAATCCTATTTAAAAGCAAACCCATGACAAATTCAACAATTAACAATTAAAAATGCAAAAATGGTCTATTTTTGTTATTTTCTTTAAATTTTGTTCTAAAACAACTTAACCACTAAATAATCCTAAAATATGAAATTAGATCCTAAATGCAAATGTCATGTGTATATGTTTATATTTTTTCATATGAATAAAAATGCACAAATAAAATGCAAACAATTAACAGAAAATAACACAAAATTCACAAAAGTGTAAAATAATAAAAGAAAAATTATTTTGTTTGAATTTTTGGGAATAATTCATATATAAGGCAAAAATCACGTGCTCACGTCATCAAGGCTCTAACGCATACTTTTCCTTGCCAATGAGCGTAATCTGAAGAGGCAACCCTAAACAATCCCATTACATGTTCTTTGATGCTGAGGGCGTAAGTTGGCATTCCATCCAAGACACTTATATTCTTTCAGATATCTCAATGAAAATTTTTTTCACGTGCTTTTATCTCTGAACTTTGCCCCCAAAGGACAGCCCAAGTATATGGCATGAAGTTTTTGCACCCTATTACTAGGTGCATTAGCCGCCTGGAAACCTGGATAACCAGTTGTAATTTAAAGCTCTGTTCAGTACTAAGTTGAATGCTATCATTACTGATAAGAACAGAAATGGTGACAAAATCACCATGTCTCAAGCCTCTTTATGGGGAGAGAAGTGTTTAGAGCTGGATTAATGACCACATAGCATTTTAAATAGTTGATATACATGCTCTAATTAACCCGTTTTCTCCCAAAACTCATCTTCTTCGACATACTGAAAAGAGAAGCTCAATTATGCTTTTATAAAATCTAGTATGCAAACTACTTTTGAGCTTGTCTGTTTCAATCTCTAATCAAGGTATTCGTTAGCCTCCATTGCAGCATCTATGATTTGTCTCCCTTTAATGAATGCATTTTGTTTCCTGCAACTAGCTTATCAATAACCTTCTTCAATCATCCTGTGTGAACCTGAGTAAGGGCACATTATTTTGAGAATTTATTGAATGAATTATGTTATCATCTTCTCCAGGTTCGTTGATATGACAAAGTCAAGCACAGAAGGTAGGAAAGTACCTTTGCATCCTCTGGGCTAACTGTTACTTTTTGTGCATTTTATGGTAATTAATTTTCTTGTTTCAAGTTTAGAAATATAACATATTAACAAAAGTCCTACTTCCGTTTATCTGAAATATAATTTGAACAGATCTCTAACACATACTACTTTTAGAAATGTACTTTACTGGTACCTTCTTCTCTTAAGGCGTGCTCTAGTCAAATGAACTGGCTTGAGATGATAATACAAGTAAAGCTGGCTATCATGTTTCCACTACTGGGTTTGAAAAATTACTTCTCACGGATTGCATTTTCTCTCCATCTTTGTGTATTTTCTTACAATGAGTTTGTATTTTGATTTTTATTTCAGAATGGCAGATATTGTATACCACACAAATAACTCAAAAGGCAATGAAGTTCGACGATGGGTTTTTTCTACTTGTGATGTCTGGCTTGCATGGCAAGCAGGTTGGTTTCTGCAATTTTTTCTTGTCTAATTTATACCTAGTGAACACCTTCTACTGTTCAGCATCAGCTTATATATCATTAACATCTGTGCGCTTGGACCTGCTCAAAATTACGACGTTGGTCACTTCTTTTTGTTTAATTTTAAAATCTGTGTTAGAATTGTATCACACAAGCTTAGCTTGTGCTCCTCCTTCCCCGGCCAAAGCAAAAAGCTTGCTGTTGCTTGCTTATGAGAGCAATATAAAAGACTAATCTGTTCAAGTCAAGGTAATTGCTGTATAAAGTATTGCTAATGCAAGAATCCCTGCTATATTCTGAATGTTTGAGAACTTATTAGCGTCATCAATGGCAACGTTGGAAGTCGTCTATGCATCTCTAAAGATTATTTGGTCAAGTACATAGTGGTACACCGCATGTTTTTCTGTGATGCCATTCTTGCATCGGCAACAGTGTTCTCTCATGAACTGCTACAATTTTCCTTACTGCTATTTCTCTATTGATACACAGAAAAACTAAGGTATGACTTGAAGGAAAATTAACAGATGTCTGCCCCTTTCATTTTCCCGTCAGTTTTCTCTCATATTAGTCATCTGCTGTTCAAAGTTTGACGGCTTATATTTTTGTAATGATACGATTATTTATCATATAATTAAGTTGGCGTCTTCATCTGTTTTACTGCATCCTTTTTCCATAAATAGGAATCTTGAATTCTTGATTGACTGAGTTTGTATTTGTTGATTGATTTGCACGGTAGAGTTGTTTAAAAAAACTCCAATTTAGAATGCTTAAGTTAAAGAATACTTTCCCCGACCCCAATTCGGAATGTTTAAGTCTGTGTACAATAGACCCTTGTGGTCTGGCCCTTTCCCGGACCTCGCATATAGTGGGAGCTTAGTGCACCGGGCTACCCTTTTACTCCTATCTTGAAATGCGTGACTTGCCTTTACCTCAATGGAAAGTGATTAATTTCTTCCTATACCTATTCAAGATTGCGATTAGTCCTTTTGCTAGGATATTTCTTTTTATTTGATTTTCAATTTTGTGCACTAATTTATGTTTTCTATTTTGGTGTTCTTCATATACACTAATATTTTTACTTGAATCGTACGAGTCATTATTCATGTATTTTAACTTAACTAGTATTAAGTTCGTGATTTATAACCGGAAATAGTTTGATCAATTTGATTTGTAGTGGCAACTGTAAATACAAGTATTGGAGGTAAAAATAGCACGGGATAGCCAGTTTTCGGACTGGTTATTCAAAAATAGCTAGCGTTTGCAAAGTCATTGAAAAATAGCCACTATTTTGCTGCAACACGGAAAGTTCCAGCATAATATACTGGAGAACGGTACACCTGTTTATGATTTCCAGCATATTATGCTGGAACTCCAACACGCGGAAAGTTTCAGTATATGATGCTGGACCGGTACTGGAGTTCCAGCATATTATATTGGAATTCCAGTATATTATATTGGAGTATTTTTTCGGATTTTGAACAGTGATTCGTTCAGATTTATATTGGAGTATCATAAATTATTCAGCCCATATTTGCTTTATCTTTAACTCTAGCAATTTTTTTGGTTTTCTTAGCTTATATATTTTAAATACCATGCTTAAAAGTGACTACTAGTTCACTTCGCTCTTGAATTAGTGAGTCACTCGTGGCGATTCTAAGATAAATTTACATACACAGTATTGAATTTCATAGCGGTTTTATATCATGCAGAAAACATAGTACATACCATTAAGACCTTTTTTGGGGGTTATTTTCTCATAGATTTATTTCCAAAGGGAATAAGCAGTTACATTATAATCAGTACATAATATGCCAACACACACACAAATTCTCAAGTTTCATATATAGTAGGTCCATAACTTAAGTAGTCAATAGCTAGCCATGGCTAAAATCTGCTTCTTATTTATTAATGTCATAATATACTCCCTAGTTAGTACTAGGAACTTCACTCTCTTCCTTCTCATAAGCCAAGCTGCTACTTACCAAATCTGCGTAAAAGAAATTTTACACTATCAGTTCAATTTAGCCTGTTACAACAGATTGTATGTTTAATATTTCAGATAATTAGTTTCACTTACCATGAATAGTTACCTGTAGTTATTTAGCAGCGACGTTCATCACCGCTGCTGTCGCTACAGTCGCTGCCACTACCGCTACCGTAACCACCCTTTCTCCTACGGTGTTGTTTCTTGTAAGTGGTGCAACCAGAAGAGCCCATTCCGTACCCACCATGTCCATGATGTCCCTCATGTTTCTTTCCAAAGCCCATAACATGGCCCAAAGCGCCCGAGCCCATTCCACCGAACCCGGGTTTCTGCATGTGAGTGTTGTGGCCCGTGCCATAGCCCATCATTCCATGAGTGTTGTGGCCCGACCCGTAGCCCGTGCCATGGCCCATCATCGGCCCACATGGGTTAGTGCTGCCATATCCGTTACCTAGTCCATGTTGATGGCCGTAACCAGTACCATAACCCGTCATTCCAGGGTTGGTTGCGTAACACCTTTCTTTCTCGTAGTAAGATTGTTGGTAACCCGAGTTCGAGTAGTTAGTTGGTTTTTGGTAAGTGCCTGAGGATTTCTCATAGTAATCAAACTCCTTACCTTCTTCTTTGTAGCATTGCATTGAAGCCATGGTTAATGTTTAAATGGATGTTTGAGATGAGTGTTTTGTTTGTTTTTTTGGCTGGCTTGAGGTAACTGAAGAGGGGATGATAGGTATTTATACAAGTTATACTTTAGTGGGATTCTCTCATTTCCTCTATTATTTGATGATTTTGGATCTTTTCCTTTTTCTTTTGTAAATTGCCAAGGGCCAAAAAGAATTTATTCTTGTGGGATAATATGGATAAATACGATAGAGATATATTCCTATCTTTGTTCAATTATTTTTATTTTGAACAGTAGGAAATCAATGTCGTACCACATAGGCTCAAGCGTGGTCAGATGAACACTTTTTACCGAAAAATTATATTATGCATATAAGAATTATATTGTATATATAGAAAATTATGCAATGTATATAAGTCAAATATTACTTTTTATGTAGATATAAAAAATCTTTTTATCTAAATTATATAAGTAGTACTTATTTTCGAGAAAAAGAAAATCAGCTAACTTACATGTAAGTCAAGTATAGTATAGTACTACATCTGCCACTTGTCTGGTCGAATATTTTGTACCACATAGCAAATATTTTTCAAGATACGATACGTATTGATAATATTAAGTGATATAAAGTTATTCAATTTTTTGTTGAGGAAGATCACTTTGATCAATTTCTGTAATTTTTGTAGAACGGAATATGAATACACTTTTTTTGATTTTTTGTATTCGAATCATCAGGGAATGGATACATACCTTGTTCTATGCAGTGTTGCGGAATCCCACTTTATCGATTTTTTTTTACTAGATATGTATAAGAAAAAAATTTAAAATAAAT
The DNA here is from genome assembly GCF_001879085.1 of Nicotiana attenuata. Classification (NCBI taxonomy): domain Eukaryota; kingdom Viridiplantae; phylum Streptophyta; class Magnoliopsida; order Solanales; family Solanaceae; genus Nicotiana; species Nicotiana attenuata. The sequence continues at coordinate 120,160 of NW_017670711.1, read as the reverse complement.
ATAAAAAATAATATTATTGTTATAGTTATTTATTCATTTGTTCACTTCCTTAAATATGTTAAGATTTAAAAAAATTGTGTGTATGCTACTTAGATATGTTCCTGAGCAGTATAAACAAAAATTAAAAATTATTTTTGTCATCAATATCATCTGCAACCTTCTTCCGTTATGAATCGACTTCTCTGATCTTTCTTTTTTCCCACTTACCTCTACCTGAAATTTGAAATTCATAAATAAATAAATAAATAAATAAAGGAGAAAAAAAGAAAGAAATTAAGGTACCTCGTATAAAAATATGAGAGGTACTGTTAAGTAAACCAAGGCTAATTTCGTCATTACAACGAACACATGCTTTCAAGAATATCAAAAGCCCACGTGGCCATATTTAACAGATGTGCTTGGTGAATTTACTCGTTTGTCCCTTGATGTTGAGACTCTTGTGTGTAATTTCAGGCTTTCAGCAGTTTGATTTATTCTTCTATTCCGTATTATATTTACCTATTGCTGGCAAGGTTTTGCCATATTATTTTTATTTTTATTTTTTACGTTTGCGATCTTTTCTCTGCTTTTGCTCTTGAGTGATTAGCATATGTATTTATTTTTCGAGATTCTCCTTTTCCTTTCCCCAATTCGATGGCTTTACTGTTGCACCTTTTTTTAAAAAAAAATTAATATTATTTTAATTTCTATCTTTTGTAGAATATATATTTATAATCACTTCAAAAAATAATAGTCGATAATATATATAATACACATATTTTATACACTTTTAATTAACATATGTAACTAATTTCGCACAACCAATCAATTTTATATTTTTTTCCTTGAATTTCTAATGTTGTGAGTACACTAAACGCAATAATCACATGGTAGAATATTTTTTTATTATTATAAAACAAAAATACAGTGTTAGAACTTTTTAGTGCACCAAGAAAAGTTAGAGATAAGGTCCAATAGAACGTCAACTTCAAACTTCAAAGGCAAGCAAGCAACATTAAAGACATTTCAGAAAAGCCTATATATACAATTTTGATGTATAAAGAGATTGTATACAAGCATCAATGTGTTATTTAAAATAACATTCTTATTAATTTAGCAAAATGTTAGTTACCAACTAAAAAAAATTAGCAAATTATCTAACCAAAGGTAGAACTAAACATAAATAAAATCACGATATAGAAGAACAAACATATTAGGTAATTTTTTTAACATATAATATATTAAATCTTTAGCGGTTGAGTTATGCAACACGGATGGAAAAGTGTAGGTACTAGGAGAAATAATTAAGATATTCTTCAAACTGCCATCAAAAATATATGCTATAAAAAGAATTTAGTGGTTATTCCTTCTCTTTCTTTTTTTTTGAAAAATTCACAAGAAAATTTGCAGTGGCAGAGGCGTACCCAAGTTGAGTATGGGTTCACATAACCCATATTTCTCTCTGTAAACTATGAATAATAATATGGGAGAATTTCACATAAGTACAACTCCTACACACACATTACAACTAAGTAGCCTAATTATAATTTTACAAATCTATGGCCCAAAGACAATAGGCCCAAATCTGAAGAACCCATCATTTTTTGACGCAACCAGCAGTTCTTGCGTCAATGCTATTCAACATTCCTATTGTTGAGGAGAGCTTCTGTATTTATCTTCTACCAAAATCAGTGTTTTACTATTAACTTTATGAGACAATTAATAAAAATATTTAAATATAAAAAGCGTAAGAAAAAAAAAATTGGTAGCTTTTTCCCCTTTATCAGAGACAGAGAATTTGTTGTATTTCAATTAAATAGTTATTAAATATATAGTATATGAATATAAAAGTAGAAGAACAAAGAATAAGTTAACCCAAAACAGAGAACAGAGATTTTTTTTTCCTTCAATGGTGCCACTAATAGAGTTTAACCCAAAACAGAGAATAAGTTAAAAACAAACAAAGGAGGTTGTCCAGCTCGAGAAAAGGTAAGAAAACATACAAAAATTTAATTTCGCCTTTCTACATTCTTATACACTGGTATACACATAATTATACAAAATTATACACACTTATACATATTTATCGACTTGGAATAATAGTGTATAAGAGATGTTTACATACCCATATACACTATTATACAATATTATACATTGTTATACAATTGAATCCTATCAATGGAGCTTCATAGGTTTTCTTCTTCTTTCTTGAGCCTTTACTGAAATTTGACTTAAATCTAGTTCAAATCTGCTCTAAATCACTTCTAATTTAAGCTTTGAACTCCTCTTGATGTTTCCAATCAATTAGAACAACACCCAATCATGTTTTCAAGCAAACCCAATAACACCCATTTCAAAATTAATCTCAAATCTTAAATCTAAGAGTGCTTTCAAACCCAAAATCTCAGATATGGCTTCAAACTTAAAGCTTCAGCCTTCAATGGAGTTTTTTTTAATTGTCACGACCCAATTCCCTACCCGATCGTGATAGCGCCTCTCGTGAAGACAAGGCCAGCCAACAGAACAATAGCACCTCATTTTAACAGTTAATTAGCATGAATAAGTCTAAAACATAGATAATGTACTCATAAGTGCGGAATAAAACGAAGTAAAACAGAGAACCATCCCAACTCAGCCCGCGATCGGGGTGTCACAAGTCACGAGCTACTATAGAGTTCACTAAATACTACAAGTCTGGAACTAGGAACAAGTCCGAAGATAATGTAAATGCAGAAGATAAGGGAGAGAACGGGGCTGTGAACGCCGACAGCTACCTCGTCACTCCGGGCCCGCCTAGTCTGGAAGGAAATCAGCGCTCAGGAACGAACTCAGCTATGCCTGTATCTGCACACACGGTGCAGGGAGTAATGTGAGTACTCTGACCCAGTAAGTAATAAAAATAAATAATGATTGAGAACATAAAATCCCATAAAGGCACAAATAATGCTATCTCAAGCAGTAAAACCAGTAAAATAGCAAGAATTTCTCTTTTAAAACAGTTTAAAAAAATATTCTCAACCAGTGGAAATGCTCAGAAACCTGCCCCTCGGCGCAATATCAAACTCTCAGTACAGTATCAGCCCCGCGGGCTTAGTATCAATCACACAGTACAACATCAGCCCCTCGGGCTCACTCTCAAATCACATGGGTACCCGCGCTCACTGTGGGTGTGCAGACCCCGGAGGGGCTCCTACAGCGTAAGCGCTATCATAATAAGGCCTGAAAGCCTGAACATATCAATATGAGGCCTGAAAGCCTTCTCACAATACACTCGAGGCCTGAAAGCCTCCTCACATATCGCTCGAGGCCTGAAAGCCTCCTCACATATCCTCACATATGGCCCTCGGCCTCAATCAGTCCAAAAATAGTCATAGCCCCTCGGGCATCAGTAAAAACAACAACGCTCAGCTGAAATAATAGTTCAAATATTAGTTGAAAACTCAAGGTTGAGTAAAAACATAGCTGAGTTCATGAAATAGTGTAATTCAAATGGACTGAGTTCAAATAATATTTCAAATAGTGAGGAAAACAGTGATGATAGCTCACAAGGAGCTCAAACAGTCGGCAATAAGCCCAAGTATAGCAATAAGCCCAAGTCATAGTGAAAAAAATAACAAGTCATAGTGAGATACGCGGTAAAATCAACAACCGGGACGGACCAAGTCACAATCCCCAATAGTAAATGACCCCGCTCTCGTCATTGAACGCGTGTCTCATCTCAACATAGCACCAAGTTGTGCAAATCCGGGGTCTCAAACCCTCAGGACATCATTTAAAATCATTACCACCTCTAGCCGGCCAAAAGTCTAGCTCGCTAAGCCTTTTCCCCTCGAATCGACCTCCTCGCGCGTCGAATCTGATCAAAACCACAAGGAATACGTTAAAATAGGCTAAGGGAACATAACCCAATCGAAAAGACTCGAAAATTATCAAAAATCACGAAGTTGGCAAAACTCGAGCCCCGGGCCCACTTCTCGAAAAATTACAAAATTCATATCACCGGATTCCTCGTCTCGCCACGAGTCTATACATATCAAATTTACCAAAATCGGAGTCCATTTGACCCTTCAAATTCCATTTTTAAATTACCAATTCTCAAGCCCTAGCTTTACCCCCTTTTGATGAATTTCAACCAATTTCCATGTTAAATTTATCATAATCTCGTGTATTTAGGCCAAGGAACTTACCTCCAATCAATCCTCCTTGAATCCCTCTTCAATTTGTCCCAAAGAGCTCTCAAAATACTCAACAATAGAGGAAAATGGACCAAGCTTCGCGGATGATATGATTTAAAACCCCTTCCGTCCAGGTGCAATTTACCTTACGCGAATGCGGTCAACACCCCCGCGTTCGCGATGACCAGAAAATATTGACCAGGAATTAACTCTACGCAAACGCGGTGCCCAAGCCGCGAACGCGATGCTTCAGAAATTTTAACTACGCTAACGCATTGAACAATTTCACAAGGCCTTGATTCCCTTCTACGCGAACGCGTTACCACCAACGCGAACGCGATGCTTTGCCTTCCAGAACTTTGCGAACACGGCCCTCTTCCACGCGAACGCGAAGACCAAATTCCCAAGCCCTCACATTTCCTCTACGCGTTCGCAACATCACCCACGCGAACGCGAAGGGCAAATCTCTGCAACACCAACAGCTGAAAATCTGCTACTTTTAAAGTCCAAAATTGGTCCGATTGACCACCCGAAATCACCCCGAGGCCCCCGGGACCTCAAATCTCTGCAACACCAACAGCTGAAAATCTGCTACTTTTAAAGTCCAAAATTGGTCCGATTGACCATCGGAAATCACCCCGAGGCCCCCGGGACCTCAACCAAAAGCGTCAACACATCCTAAAACATTATTCAAACTTGTTCCAATCTTCAAAACATATCAAACAATGCTAAAACCATTAAATCACATCGGATTCAAGCCTAAGTTTCTTCAAAACTTCCGAAATACGCATTTGATCAAAAACCCGACCAAAACACCTCCGAATGACCTGAAATTTTGCACATACATCCAAAATCACCTAACGGAACTACTGCAACTCCCGGAATCCCATTCCGACCTCCAGATCAAAATCTCACCTACCAACCAGAATTCGCCAAAATACTAACTTCGCCAATTCAAGCCTAATTCTACACCGGACCTCCAAAATCAATTCCGATCGCACTCCTACGTCACAAATCATCCCCCGAATCACCGGAATTCACATCCGAGCCCTCTAACTCAATAGTCAATATCCGGTTGACTTTTCCAATATAAGCCTTCCTTAAAGAGACTAAATGTCTCATTTTCCACCAAAACCGAACCAATTCGACTCTAACTCACCAAATGCCGATAATGAAACATGAAGAAGCAATAAACGGGGAAAACGGGGCGGTAACACATGAGACGACGGGTCGGGTCGTCACATCCTCCCCAACTTAAACAAACGCTCGTCCTCGAGCGGGTCAAGAAACATACCTGAAGTCTCAAATAGGTGAGGATATCTGCTCCGCATCTCCTGCTCGGTCTCCCAGGTAGCCTCCTCCACGGGCCGACCTCTCCACTGCACCTTCACCGAAGCTATATCCTTTGATCTCAACATCCGAACCTGACGACCCAAAATAGCCACTGGCTCCACATCATAGGTCAAATCATCATCCAACTGAACCGTGCTGAAGTCTAACACATGAGACGGGTCCCCAACATACTTCCGGATCATGGAAACATGGAATACCGGATGAACCCCCGACAAGCTGGATGGCAAAGCAAGCATATAGGCCACCTCCCCAATCCTCCTAAGTACCTCAAAAGGCCCAATGAACCGCGGACTCAGCTTTCCTTTCTTTCCAAATCGCATAACGCCCTTCATGGGCGAAACCTTCAACAAGACCTTCTCGCCCACCATATAAGATACATCTCGAACCTTCCGGTCCGCATAACTCTTCTGACGCGACTGAGCTGTACGAAGTCTCTCCTGGATCACTTTCACCTTCTCTAAGGCATCCTGGACCAACTCGGTCCCCAATAGTCTAGCCTCGCCGGGCTCAAACCAACCAACCGGAGATCTACACCGTCTCCCATATAAGGCCTCATACGGTGCCATCTGAATACTGGATTGGTAGCTGTTGTTGTAAGCAAACTCTGCAAGTGGCAAGAACTCAGCCCAAGAACCTCCAAAATCAATAACACAAGCACGCAACATGTCCTCCAATATCTGAATAGTGCGCTCGGACTGCCCGTCCGTCTGAGGATGAAATGCTGTGCTCAACTCCACCTGTGTACCCAACTCCCGCTGAAAAGTCCTCCAAAACTGGGAAGTGAACTGAGTACCTCTATCCGAGATAATAGAATCTGGGACCCCATGCAACCGAACAATCTCACGGATGAAAATCCCTGCCAGCCGCTCTGAAGAATAGGTAGTACACACCGGAATGAAGTGCACGGACTTGGTCAGCCGATCCACAATCACCCAAATCGAATCAAACTTTCTCGAGGTCCGAGGGAGACCACTCACAAAATCCATAGTAATCCTCTCCCACTTCCACTCTGGAATATCCATCCGCTGCAGTACACCACCCGGTCTCTGATGCTCATATTTCACCTGCTGACAATTGAGACACCGAGCTACATAACCCACAATGTCTTTCTTCATTCTCCTCCACCAGTAGTGCTGCCTCAAATCCTGATACATCTTCGCGGCACCCGAATGAATGGAATACCGCGAGCTGTGGGCCTCCTCTAATATCAACTTTCGAAGCCCATCCACATTGGGCACGCAAATCCGGCCCTGCATCCTCAACACGCCCTCATCATCAATAGTCACATCTCTGGCATCACCATGCTGGACCCTGTCCTTAAGGACAAGCAAATGCGGATCATCATACTGGCGCTCTCTAATGCGGTCATACAAGGAAGACCGAGAAACCACACAAGCCAACACCCGACTAGGCTCCGAAATATCTAACCTCACCATCCGATTGGCCAAAGCCTGGACATCGACTGCAAAGGGCCTCTCCCAACTGGAATGTACGCCAAACTACCCATACTAACCGCCTTCCGGCTCAAAGCATCGGCCACTACATTGGCCTTCCCCGGATGATACAGAATGGTAATATCATAGTCCTTGAGTAACTCAAGCCACCTCCGCTGCCTCAGATTAAGGTCTTTCTGCTTGAACAAATGCTGAAGACTGCGATGATCAGTGAATACCTCACAAGATACGCCATATAGATAGTGCCTCCAAATCTTCAAAGCATGAACTATAGCAGCCAACTCCAAATCATGTACAGGGTAGTTCTTCTCATGGGGCTCCAACTGACGAGAAGCATATGCAATAACTCTACCCTCCTGTATCAACACACATCCGATCCCAACTCTCGAAGCATCACAATATACAGTGTAAGAACCTGAAGCTGATGGCAAAACCAACACTGGAGCTGTGGTCAAAGCTGTCTTGAGCTTCTGAAAGCTCTCCTCGCACTCGTCCGACCATATAAACGGTGCACCCTTCTGCGTCAACTTGGTCAAGGGCGAGGCAATAGATGAGAAACCCTGGACGAACCGGCGATAATAACCCGCCAAACCGAGGAAACTTCAAATCTCTATGGCTGAGGACGGTCTAGGCCAACTCTGCACCGCCTCTATCTTCTTTGGATCAACCTGAATACCATCACTGGACACTACGTGCCCCAGGAAAGCCACAGAACCAAGCCAAAACTCACACTTGGAGAACTTTGCATAGAGCTTCTCCTCCCTCAATCTCTGTAATACCACTCTCAAATGTTGTGCGTGCTCCTCCTGGCTACGCGAGTACACCAGGATATCATCAATAAAAACGATAACAAATGAATCCAGATACGGCCGAAATACGTTGTTCAAAAATGCATGAACGCGGCTGGGGCATTAGTCAGCCCAAAAGACATAACCAGAAACTCATAATGCCCATATCTAGTCCTAAAGGCAGTCTTCATAATATCCGAATCCCTGATCTTCAGCTGGTGATAGCCTGAACGGAGATCAATCTTAGAGAATACCCTTGCCCCCTGGAGCTGGTCAAACAAATCATCAATGCGCGGTAGTGGATACTTGTTCTTCACTGTCACTTTGTTCAGTTGCCTGTAGTCAATGCACATTCTCATTGTGCCATCCTTCTTCTTCACAAATAGGACCGGTGCACCCCACGGTGACATACTAGGACGAATAAACCCCTTATCTAGGAGTTCCTAAAGCTGATCCTTTAGTTCTTTCAACTTCGCTGGTGCCATACGATACGGAGGAATGGAAATGGGCTGAGTGCCCGGCACCAGGTCAATACCAAAATCAATGTCCCTGTCTGGTGGCATGCCCGACAAGTCTGCAGGAAATACATCAGGGAAATCCCTCACAACGGGAACAGAATCAAGACTAGGAGTCTCAGCTCCAACATCTCTCACGAAAGCCAAATATGATAGACAACCTTTCCCAACCATCCACCGGGCCTTTAGGAAAGAGATCACCCTGCTAGGAACATAGTCAGTCATACCACGCCACTCAATCCTCGGAATACCCGGTATAGCCAAAGTAACTGTCTTAGCATGACAGTCCAGAATAGCATGGCACGGAGATAGCCAGTCCATGCCCAGAATAATATCAAAATCTACCATGCTCAATAGCAACAAATCAACTCGGGTCTCCAGACCACCAATAGTCACCAGACAAGACCGATACACATGGTCTGCAACAATAGTATCACCCACCGGGGTAGATATGTGAACAGGTAAAGCAGGACACCCTCGGGTCGTACCCAGGTGATGAGCAAAATATGAAGATACATAGGAATAGGTAGATCCGGGATCAAATAAGACAGAGGCATCCCTGTGGCAGAATGAGATAATACCTGTGATAATAGCATCTGATGCAATGGCGTCCCTCCTGTCTGGGAGAGCATAGAATCGAGCCTGGCCGCCGCCTGATCGGTCTCCACCTCTGGGGCGGCCCCTGGCTACCTGGCCTCCATCCCTAGCTGACTGGGCGGGTGCTGATGAAACAGGAGCAGAAGATGAGGGTTGATCCCTCTGCTGAGACTGCCTACCACGAAGCTGAGGACACTGCCTCCACATATGCCCAAACTCTCCGCACTCGTAACAACTCCCGGGTGTCGGAGAATGGGACTGAAGGGAACCCCGTGCGCCGGAGTGGCTAGCTGCCGCACTCGGCCTGGAGGAACCCTGAACAGATGGAGCTCGAGATGAACCCTGAGCTGGAAGAGCACTAAGAGATGGCTGGCTCTGCTGATAACCCTGATGGCCCCGACCTGAAGATGACCCGCGATACTCTGAACTGGTCGACTGAGGAGGCCTGAAGGAACGACCTCTGCTCTGCTGGAACTGACCCCTAGACAGGGCACCACTGAAACTGCCTGAACCTCGAGGCCTCTTGGCCTCCCTCTCCTCTCTGTCTTGACGGCGAGCCGTCTCAATATCACGAGCAATATCAACTGCATCCTCAAAGGAAATACCCAGAACTCTCTCTCGAGTCATCAGAACACGAAGGTGATAGTTAAGTCCGTCCACAAACCTCTTGATCCTCTCTCTATCAGTCGGAACTATCCAGGAGGCATGACGAGCCAACTCAGAAAATCTAGCCTCATACTGGGTCACAGTTATGTCTCCCTGTCGAAACCACTCGAACTGCCTACGCAGCTCCTCTCTCTGAGACTGCGGTACCCACTTCTCCAAAAAGATAGTGGAGAACTCCTGCCATGACAAAGGCGCTGCACCTGCAGGCCTACGCCGCTCATACGACTCCCACCATGTGAAGGCAGCCCTAGTAAACTGAAATGCGGTGAATGCTACTCCACTCGACTCCAAAATCCCTGCCGTCCGAAGCATACGCTGACACTTGTCAAGAAAACCTTGGGCATCCTCGCCCTGAGCACCACTGAAAACTGGAGGCTGGAGCCTACTAAACCTCTCAAGACGACGCTGCTCATCATCTAGCATAGCTGGAACTACAAAGTCCTGAACTGGTGCAACCGGCAGAGCTGGGGCTGCTCCCGGTGTCTGCAATCCCTGTACAACCTGCTCAGGTGTGCGAGCAGCGGGGGTCTGACTGCCTCCCCCGTCCTGAGAAGTAGCCGTTGTAGTAGTGGCTGAAACTACCTGGGCTAGGCCAGTGCAAACTGATAGTATCTGAGCCAAGGTCTCCTGGAGACCCGGAATCACAATGGGCACCGCCGGTGCCTGAACAGGTGCTACTGGAATGTCATCAGTTGGAGCGTGATCTTGACCCGGGGCAACTGGTGGAGCAACAAGTGCTGCCCTCGCGGCTCTGCCTCTACCACGACCGCGTCCACGGCCTCTAGTGCCCTCAGTAGGTGGTACTGGTGGTCATCCGTCTCGTCCTGTAGCGCGGGTCCTCGCCATCTACGAGAGAATAGAACACAGAAGTTTAGTTCTCGGATCAACAAAGTCGCACGACAAGAATTTCAAGAATGTGAAGTTTTCCTAAGGGTTCTGCACCCTCTCGAGGATAAATACAAACGTCTCCGTACCGATCCGCGAGACTCTACTAAACCTACTCATGACTCGTGAGACCTAGTAACCTAGGCTCTGATACCAACTTGTCACGACCCAATTCCCTACCCGGTCGTGATGGCGCCTCTCGTGAAGACAAGGCCAGCCAACAGAACAATAGCACCTCATTTTAACAGTTAATTAGCATGAATAAGTTTAAAACATAGATAATGTACTCATAAGTGCGGAATAAAACGAAGTAAAACAGAGAACCATCCCAACTCAGCCCGTCATCGGGGTGTCACAAGTCATGAGCTACTACAGAGTTCACTAAATACTACAAGTCTGGAACTAGGAACAAGTCCGAAGATAATGTAAATGCAGAAGATAAGGGAGAGAACGGGGCCTGAAAGCCTCCTCACATATCCTCACATATGGCCCTCGGCCTCAATCAGTCCAAAAATAGTCATAGCCCCTCGGGCATCAGTAAAAACAACGCTCAGCTGAAATAATAGTTCAAATATCAGTTGAAAACTCAAGGTTGAGTAAAAACATAGCTGAGTTCATGAAACAGTGTAATTCAAATGGACTGAGTTCAAATAGTATTTCAAATAGTGAGGAAAACAGTGATGATAGCTCACAAGGAGCTCAAACAGTCAGCAATAAGCCCAAGTATAGCAATAAGCTCAGTCATAGTGAAAAAAACAACAAGTCATAATGAGATACGCGGTAAAATCAACAACCGGGACGGACCAAGTCACAATCCCCAATAGTAAATGACCCCGCGCTCATCATTGAACGCGTGTCTCATCTCAACATAGCACCAAGTTGTGCAAATCCGGGGTCTCAAACCCTCAGGACATCATTTAAAATCATTACTCACCTCTAGCCGGCCAAAAGTCTAGCTCGCTAAGCCTTTTCCCCTCGAATCGACCTCCTCGCGCGTCGAATCTGATCAAAACCACAAGGAATACGTTACAATAGGCTAAGGGAACATAACCCACTCGAAAAGGCTCGAAAATTATCAAAAATCACGAAGTTGGCAAAACTCGAGCCCCGGGCCCACTTCTCGAAAAATTACAAAATTCACATCACCGGATTCCTCGTCTCGCCACGAGTCTATACATATCAAATTTACCAAAATTGGAGTCCATTTGACCCTTCAAATTCCATTTTTAAATTATCAATTCTCAAGCCCTAGCTTTACCCCCTTTTAATGAATTTCAACCAATTTCCATGTTAAATTTATCATAATCTCGTGTATTTAGGCTAAGGAACTTACCTCCAATCAATCCTCCTTGAATCCCTCTTCAATTTGTCCCAAAGAGCTCTCAAAATACTCAACAATGGAGGAAATGGACCAAGCTTCGCGGATGATATGATTTAAAAACCCTTCTGTCCAGGTGCAATTTACCTTACGCGAACGCGGTCAACACCCCCGCGTTCGTGATGACCAGAAAATATTGACCAGGAATTAACCCTACGCGAACGCGGTGCCCAAGCCGCGAACGCGATGCATCAAAAACTTTAACTACGCGAACGCGTGCCCTATGACGAACGCATTGAACAATTTCACAAGGCCTTGATTCCCTTCTACGCGAACGCGTTACCACCAACGGGAACACGATGCTTTGCCTTCCAGAACTTCGCGAACGCAGCCCTCTTCCACGCGAACGCGAAGACCAAATTCCCAAGCCCTCGCATTTCCTCTACGCGTTCGCGACATCACCCACGCGAACGCGAAGGGCAAATCTCTGCAACACCAACAACTGAAAATCTGCTACTTTTAAAGTCCAAAATTGGTCCGATTGACCACCCGAAATCACCCCGAGGCCCCCGGGACCTCAACCAAAAGCGCCAACACATCCTAAAACATTATTCAAACTTTTTCCAATCTTCAAAACACATCAAACAACGCTAAAACCATTAAATCACATCGGATTCAAGCCTAAGTTTCTTCAAAACTTCCGAAATACGCATTTGATCAAAAACCCGACCAAAACACCTCCGAATGACCTGAAATATTGCACACACATCCAAAATCACCTAACGGAACTACTACAACTCCCGGAATCTCATTCCGACCTCCAGATCAAAATCTCACCTGCCAACCGAAATTCGCCAAAATACTAACTTCGCCAATTCAAGCCTAATTCTACACCGGACCTCCAAAATCAATTCCGATCGCACTCCTGCGTCACAAATCATCCCCCGAAGCTAACCGAATCACCGGAATTCACATCCGAGCCCTCTAACTCAATAGTCAATATCCGGTTGACTTTTCCAATATAAGCCTTCCTTAAAGAGACTAAATGTCTCATTTTCCACCAAAACCAAACCAATTCGACTCTAACTCACCAAATGCCGATAATGAAACATGAAGAAGCAATAAACGGGGAAAACGGGGCGGTAACACATGAGACGACGGGTCGGGTCGTCACATTAATCAATCAAAATTTAAATTTGAGAAACTTGAGCTCCGATAATGGAGGTTTTATGATTATATACACTTAAACGAAGAGAATGCTAAACCTAGTAACAAGGATGAGGCAAATTTGTAACTGAACAACTTCAAATCTTGTTCAAAGATCAGCTTCGCTGTTGGAGTTGAAGTGCGCTTATATGATAAGGCAGAATACACATAAAAGAGAGATATTAAGAAGCTTATGTGTGTTATGGACTGTGGAGGAACGGAGTATCTAATAATGGGCTAAATGATGAAAAGATTCTTTCATATTATGTACAACCCGGGCCAAACAGTGTAAGGACTTCAAACCTGAGCCATTTTCAGTTAAGTTGTTGGGCCAAGTGATATTGGACGTAATTCTTTCTAAAAATATTATATTTTTTCAAAATTACTTAAATATATGTGTCTGAAGTCTGAACTCATGCTCAAAGACTCTATGGTGCAATTATTATTGGGTGCACCTCTATAAGTGAAATTTGCAGTTCAAATCACACTCTGAATGGTCTTGATTTCGGCACATAGTATAGATATATATGTGAAAATTACTAAAATTTCAAAAAGAATATAATTTTGAACCTATAATTTCAAAAGTGTAGTGGGTTCATAGTAAGAGACTAAAGTTAAATTCGTCAAGTGTAGTTTCTAGATTCACCTCTTCATAATAGAGCACCCATCCTTTTGAAATTCTGGATCCGCCTCTGGCTACCCTTCAACGCATTGAGTAACTTGCTCACTCGCAAACTACATAGGAGATGTGAACCGCACTAGGTACGCCCGGTGCGACGAGCTCTAACTGAGGAGTCCGCTAGTGAGGAAAATCAGTCACTTATTCTCCTATGTAGGAAACCACTCGTCTAACCGTTTTACTACTCCCTCCGGTTCAAAATAAGTGATTTTTTGACCTTTTTCTTGTGGTCCAAAATAAGTGATTTTTCCAGATTTCAAGAATGAATTAATTATTTTTTTCCTACATTGTCCTTGGAGTAAATAGTGTTGGAATGTGTTAGGAGTGTTTATGTGAGATACTAAAAGTTAATATGGTCAATTCCATTGCTAATTAATACTAAAAGGTGAATTTCTTAATATGTGTGAAAACATCCAAAAAATCACTTATTTTGGACCGGATGGAATATTAATTTATTTTTTCCATTCTTCTACTATATTGTCAAAAAGTAGGTTTCCGAATGTAGACCAATATTAAATTAGAGAAGAGTACCTACCCCACCAAGCCCACTTGCAAAATTATCTTATTCTTAATCAATAAAAAATGGAGCTTTCAGATGCGGATAAGAAATTAAAAAACAAAACACTATCAAATTTGGACCATTTACACACATTTGAGGTACGAATGGCATTGTTTTTTGGACCCTTCTGATTTTTTCACACTTTCCCACGTTTTCACCTTCTGCTTTTAGACTAAGGTTGTCGGTGCCGTTAGTTTTTGCTTGCGGCGATGGTCAGTATAATGAACGTTAAGATTAGTAGTGAAGATGATTACATTAGAAGACATCATAGACATGATGTTAGAGATAATCAGTGTAGCTCTTCACTTGTAAAACATATTAGAGCTCCTGTTCATCTTGTAAGTCATCCCAATTTAGTTTCTTGAATAAAGATTTGAATTTTATGTTTATTTAAGCTTTTCTTTGCTCAGATCTATATGTGATTGACCTGTTATTGAGGCTCTGATGATTTGTTTTTGCTTTATAAATGATTCATACTTATGTTTGGAATTGAGACACAGTTGTTTTAGTATTGGCTATTTTTGAAGCTTTTCTTCTACTTGGTGTTGTTTACAATTGTATTTTCATTTGGATTTAGCTTAATATGGTAGACAAATAATAAGATAAGGAACTTTATTGCTGGAATTGATATACTCAAATTTGTATAGTTAGATTTCAGTTTTCACAGATAACTGTGGATTAGGGAAAAGGTTTTTTTTTTTTTTTGTTTTGTGTGTGTGTGTGTGTGTGTGTTGGTTGGAGTGGGGGTGGGGGTGGGTGGTGGGTGGGGGGCTTTGGTTATGGTTGCTAGAAAAGAGGGCAGCTTTATCTTTATCTGTTGAAGAAGCTAGTTTTAGAGATAAAATAATATGCTTTTGAACCCCGTTATCCCTGATTTTTGAAAATTATATGCTTTTGAACTTCTTTTTGGACATAACGTATTTTAGGCTGTTTATCAGGTAGAAAATGCATTGAGGTTGAAAGATTTCAAGATGTTTAATTATTTCATTGCCTAATTTTATTGATGTTCTTAATCGCAATTGTCCAGTCTTGTCAACCGATAACTGGATAAGATCGAAGAATGCTTGACTGTTCTGGGTTTCTACGGTTTACATGTATTCTACTTGAACATGGATAGTGGATGTAGTGCATACGTTTTTTACTGGATTTTGGTATATTTGATAGGTTTGGTCATTAGTGAGGAGGTTTGATCAGCCACAAAGGTACAAACCGTTTGTTAGCAGGTGCATCGTGCAAGGGGACCTTGAAATCGGGAGTGTCAGAGAAGTGAATGTTAAGTCCGGACTCCCAGCTACCACAAGCAAGGAAAGGTTAGAGCTTCTAAATGATGAGGAGCACATCTTTGGTGTAAAGATTGTCGGTGGGGATCACAGGCTTAGGGTATGAATCTTTTATCTTCTCATTTGATATGTTAATCGACTTGTTAGATGCTTATTTATATGTGTGGACAGCCTTTTTAATATTTTGAGCTTCTAGTTGAAGTTTCATTTTCCTGAAAGAAGGAATACAAAATCTGATGTGCTGTGTATGAAAGAAGTGCAGTTGCAGATATGCAATGAGATATGGCACTGGAGTTAAGATCATATACCTTAAACAAGAGTTTACCACTTTTATAATAATATACTAAGAATAAATTCATAAGAATGTTTAATATTATTTTTTTTCTATGTGTTTCTTGGCTGTTCCACTTTGGATTCTTAAGCTCATTATTCAGATGTTCTGCGAACATCTTGGAATTAAAAACCAAGAAAGGTAGGAAGTTATCACAGGCCTTGAAGTAAATGGTATTCCATGTACCGGCAGCTGAATACTTCTTTAAATTCATAACTCCTTTAATATGGATTACAAATCTGAGCCAAAGATGAGAATCTAGAAAATCCGTTTATATTAGTCTCATCCTGTTTCTGTTCGTGTGAGGTTTGTG
>NW_017670711.1:19453-104042 GCF_001879085.1 Nicotiana attenuata | reverse complement strand
GGGAGGGGGGGATTTTCTGCTGCTGTCTTTCCACCCCTGGCTGTGTGAATTATGCTATATAGTTTCTATATGTATCATTCTCACTGGTACTGTGCTTGGGAATGGAACTGCTAAATATGTGGTGTTTGATTGATCTGCGAGTGTCTTAATGTTTCTTTACAAACCTTGCAGAACTACTCATCGATTATCACCGTTCACCCAGAGGTCATTGATGGAAGGCCTGGAACAATGATAATAGAGTCATTTGTGGTAGATGTTCCAGATGGGAATACTAAAGACGAAACATGTTACTTTGTCGAGGCCCTGATCCGGTGTAACCTCAAATCACTAGCTGATGTGTCGGAGCGTTTAGCCGTGCAGGGCCATATGGAGCCTATTGACAGAATGTAGTTTACACTTTCTGCATATGCGGCAGTCTGGACATCGATCATTTTGCTAAAGCGTGAAAGGGATTTGATTAGAAGACGAGTAGAGTGACTGGTTTTATGCTAGTCCCTTCTCGATCTCAGTAGTATATATATACATGCTTCCTTTTAATCGTCTATAAGGTCACCGCAGTTTGTAACATGCAACTGGCTTATTCTTACGACGGGCTATTTTATAATGTAAAGAACCAGCTATAGTGTTTGTGGGCAGTGTGACTGTATTGAGCTTGGATTGTAAGTATCTATGCTCAGGAATGTGCTTCTTGTTGTTATAAGATCAAAAACTGTGTGGTTATGGCACTGCACTCTATATGCTTGTGTATCTTTGAGATTTTGGTGTGTTAATAAGTACTAGAAACAGTATTTGGTAAGTTAAAAAATAGTGTGCTTTTGCTTTTTGTTACTACACTCTATATATCATTTCTGAATATTGTATTATCTCCTCTGCATCACACTGTGTCTATCTTTCCTTGAGCCTAATTTGTTCTTAAGAATGGACCACAATATTTGGGGTCCAAAGATACCCGGTACATGTGATGGTGCGAGGTAGCAGGCATTCGCTGAAATTGTGTGGTGTCAGACTGCAAACTGGTCCGAATATTATCGTTATGAAAAAATATCTAAAAAGAGATGCATATATTGCTATTCAATAGTTCAACAACAACAAACTTAGTGTAATCCCACAGGTGATGTCTGGGGAAGTAATGTGTACGCAGTCCTTATCCCTACCTTGTGAAGGTAGAGAAGTTGTTTCCGATAGACCCTCGGCTCAAGAAACAATGAAAATAAAGTAGCGCACAGTAGCAACAACAATGTAATAGGAGCAAATGACACAACTTGTAATAATAAAGAACTAAGAATAAGAAACCAGGAATAAGAAAGTAACGCTATTCAATAGTTCAAAGGCTCTAATTGACTAGAATTCTCCTTTCCTAGATTCCTCCCAAAGGAAACAAAAAATAAACTAAAATGATAAAGAGATACTAATAAATAACTACTACTATCAACAAAAACAACAACAACAACCCAATGGAATCTCACAAGTGGGGTATGGAAAGGTTAGCGTGTACGTAGACCTTACCCCTACTCCGGAGGAGTAGAGGGGCGGTTTCCGATAGACTCAGGCTCAAGAAGATTAAATAACTGCTATACATCTTTAGAAAAAGATACAAAAAGCAACCCATTTGGCCTTTTCCCCTTTATTTAGCTGAGATATATTGGCTAAGATTAGACCATTTCAAATGGACAGAATATGGTATCAACTATAGTAGAGTCATTGAACTGTTGAAATGGAGAATAAGTGATATAGTGGGGAACTAACTTTAGTTGATGGGTGTGGCCACTGGCTTTGGGGGGAATGGTTTGGCTTAAGAGCTTTATTCTTCATGTCAGCAATATCTTCTAGTACTAGTTGCAAAAGCTTTTACGTAAAGCTGTGAATCTATGCTATAACGAGTAAGATAATAATACTATATTGAACTTTTGAAGTAGACATATATGGGTTGGGTATATAAAAAGCCAAAAAAGAAAAATATTAGGTGATTTTTTAATATGTTTAAATTTTGGTGAACAGAGTTACTCGATACACGTACTAATAAAAAATAACAAATACCTTATAGAATTAATTGAGCTGTGCGCAAGTTTTCTGAACACTATGATTAAGAAAAACTAGAAGATGGTGGAGTCCATTTTTGCGTAAAGTGAGCTGGCTAGTGTTCAATGCGACAAAGCCCGGGCACATGGTATTTAGCTGCCAACCAACAAGTGAAGTTATGACTCTTAACTTGGTATTTGTATTGGTTTTATTGATGCTATGGACAGAGATGGGCTCAAGATCATCACTGTTTTGTGACAATGTGTGTGAAGTACAATATTTATTTTTCTTTAAAAAAATTTAACTGTAATGTATATATTTCGAAACTAGATTTAGTGTAAGTGTGTTGCACGTGTATTATGCGTTATCCACAAAAGAACATATTTAAATTAGGTAGAATAAGAATGAATTAAGTATAAAGGTAATTGATGATACAACAAATATTTAAATGGTAAACTGTCTAAAATAGTGCATATTAAATTGAATAAGAATAAATGAAGTGTAATAGCAATTGACGATGCAAAAAAAGTTATTACATTAAAGAAATAGTTGTATTCAGCGTGTAGACACTAATTGAGTGTTACAACGAAGCATGGATGTGGTGATGTTGCTGGAATCATTAGTCAGACCGTTGCTACTCTCTTGATGTCATCTGTTGAACAATGCTGATGTGCGCCATGAAGAATATTGCTTCAGTTGTTACTGGTAAGAGGAAGGCACCTCTAAAATATAACGATATTGTCGATGCATTCAGCGAAACAATTCAGAATCAGTAAAAATAAATATAATTATATAGTTGTAATATATGTAAAATTCATGTATAATATGTATAATTAAATTGTGTATAGTTGAGAAAGTTTCATAAAAAAGAAGATATTGTTTGAAGAATAACAAAAGATCATCATACAATTATGTTTCTATGATATATGCTATGTTAGGTGGTGAATCTTACCTAATATCTCTTTATAGACGATGTTCTTGGTATATGTTCCTTTTTTTCGCTTTGGCTGCTCGGTCAAAGACTAAAACCTTTGTTGTTGACATAGATATTCCCCTTGAGAGTGCAACATATAATTGTCCATGTGAGAATACGTGTTGCGGTAAGTACAGTCCCACATTAGGTATTGTTTGTCCTTGTGCTTTATTTATTGTCATCGAAAAGCATAACCGTACTGGAAATTGTTTTCTGATGAATTTGAAAGGGTAACCTTCATTTCTGGAGGCGAAAGTTGAATTCTGGGAACAAACACATGTTTGGAAGCATTTTCGCTCATCATTATTTCTGCATGGATGACGTTGTTGTCAAAGCCTCTGCATATCATTCTTGTACCATTACATAAGCTATTTGCCGGGTCCAAATTTCTTAATAACATGATCGGAGCATTTTTCCTTAAAACCAACCCGTCAACAACAAATAATATCTTTAAACATAACAAGCAGAAGTTCAGGTTATCTATCATCCAAATGATTTCATAATACTCTTTCTTTTCTTTTCTTTTTTCTTTTTTAATTCCTTTAGCTGCTTTGCAAGCTACCAAGATAATTAGAATTATTCACCCTTGAATGCAACAGTATCTACTCGGACACTATAGTGGAAGTATGTTGAATCAAGAACAGACAGTAAATGCCTTTATTATGGACGCTTTATTCTGTCTCCACTTATGAAAGGCCAAGCCGACACAATAGGCATTGCGATGCTAAGATCTTTACTTGGAGAAATAGAAGGAACATGTATCACACGTGTAAAATCTGAGAAAGTCCCACATGAATATTCTACCATAACGGGCATTCAAGAATCGGTAAATGAAATTTTAATGAATTTGAAAGAAATTGTATTAAAAAGTAATCTATATGGAACTTCTGACGCATCTATTTGTGTCAAGGGTCCTGGATCTGTAACTGCTAAAGATATCATCTTGCCGCCTTATGTAGAAATCGTTGATAATACACAACATATAGCCAGTTTAACGGAACCAATTGATTTTTGTATTGGATTACAAATAGAGAGAAATCGTGGATATCTTATTAAAACGCCACGTTACTTTCAAGATGGAAGTTATCCTGTAGATGTTGTATTCATGCCAACATGAATGCGGTGGAGGCATTGGTAGAGACTTTTTTACTAAGAAATGTCATCCAACACAGTTTCACCCCCCCCCCCCCCCAAAAAAAAAGTTCTTACCTTGAGAAATAATCATAATGCAACTTAAATATTAGTATGGGAGAGTGCTTACCTCGAAAATACGAGTAACAATTAAATTTGATTTATGGTTTTAAAGATATGTGATTAGATTCAATACCAAGTAATAATCAAGAAATATGAAGTAGAAACGAAAGAAACAAGTGAATCAAACCAAAGTTACTCAGTAGCGGGGACCTCGAGGTAGGTTAAGAGCAATAAGAACAATTAAGTAAGAAAACTAAAGTAAGAGCAATGAGCTAAAGGACAATTCTGATGAACAGTAAGAGAGAAAAGTAGGATAGTATATTCTTGCCAATGATGAGGTGATGTTACAAATGATTGAGGTCCCCTTTATATAATATAGGCACCCTAAATAAGGTATATTTCTATTTATAGTAAGGAATATTCTTGGTACAGCTGTCTAACTGCCTGGTACGGAATAGTACAATCCTATCCGGAATTTGCGCCGTGATCTTGGGGACGTGGAAAGAATCTAGCCCATTCTGTCACAAGTCTATAATAGTACTATTCCGGGGTCGAGCATACTCGTCCTTGGTATGTATCGTGCTCTGCCTTCGAACCCGGGTCTGGTCCCTCGAGCTCGAACTCGACCTTGCCTGAACTCGGGCTTTGGACGATCTCTCGAGCATATAGATCGAAGGCATACGATCTCGACCGTATATAGATAGTCCCCGCATTTGTTAGAGTAAGATGATAAGAAACGATTTGAACCTCGTTGTCCCGGAGTCTTTAGTGATGACGTTATTTCCATGACATATGCGCTCGAAGTAACTGAAACGTCTCGTCGGTTCGCTTCCCCAAAACATTAAATGTACGCCAGTGCTGGTCGGCCATTAGCGCCGCCGAACTGTCGTCACCTTTCTATAAATATGGGGCTACTTCTTCAAATGATGGACTTTACTCTTTCATCACTTTCGCTCTGATTCTTCTTCATTTCTTTCCCTAATCATCTGCTTCCACCGTCCCTTTGAGTGCCGCAAAACGCCAAGTCCCCGTGAAATACCACTTTTTTTTTGCTACGGTCTGTATTCTTTAGCTTAAAATCATGGCTAAAACTTCCAAAATGGTCCCCCAAAAA
Source organism: Nicotiana attenuata (assembly GCF_001879085.1). Classification (NCBI taxonomy): domain Eukaryota; kingdom Viridiplantae; phylum Streptophyta; class Magnoliopsida; order Solanales; family Solanaceae; genus Nicotiana; species Nicotiana attenuata. The sequence continues at coordinate 98,742 of NW_017670711.1, read as the reverse complement.
GATAAAGCGTCGTCTTCTTCTTCCTCTCAGCCGGTAGTGCTGCCGACTCTTGAAGAAATCACCCCCGGCCCTTGCGTGATTAAGAAGGACTTCAGTATTGAAAATCCCCTCGATGTCCCGGGCTGATGTGAGCATGCATCTCGATATCTTAGTTTGATATCAGAGAAGAACCTCAAAGCAATGAAGAGGGACTGCGGCCAGGGAGACGAGGTCCTGGTTCAGATCCCAAGCCCCGAGGAAAGGATTGCTACCCACGTGGAGGGGGTTTTAAGTGTTTACACTTACCCCTTCACACTGGGTCCCCTCGATCCGGTGGTGATTGACTTCTGCAGAACGTACGAAGTCACCCTCGGCCAGATTCACCCCTCCTTTTGGCGCATCGTGATCATGTTGCGCTACTTTTCCGAAAAGGCCGAGGGGTTGGAATTCATCCTCAACCACCTGATTCGATTGTATCGGCCCCAGCTGCTTCGAGGGCTTATCAAGATGCAACGTCGAACAAAGAAAGCCTTCTTTTCCAGTAACGACGAAACCAACGATCGAGTCTGGATGAGCCGTTCGTCAGAGTAAAGACATCGGATGTCATCCCCAGGGAGAAAATGCCGTTTCCGGAGAGATAGAACTTTAATCGTAAGTGGAGTTCTTTTTTCCAATATCTACTCATATTCAGCTTTCACGCCTCTTAATGCCTTTATCCTTTCTGCAGCCACTGCCTGGGCGCCTCGCGCGGTCCTTGACCTCGAGGATTGGGTTCGAAAGTTAGTTGCTACATCTTCCTACGATGAACGCAAATGGCGTGAATTATCGAGGGGCAAGTGGGAGGCCAAACATCATGGTATATTCCCTTCCCAAGTTCCAGATATGTTTCATTCGCTGGTGGTGTTAACTTATTCACGTTTATTTGTGCAGGCAACGGAGATGTATCCGAAATGAGGCCAGCTCCGCCCAGGGAGAAGACTGTGTCCTCGACCCCAAAATTGGAGAAAGACAATAAAAGAAAAAGGGCTTCGAAGCCTGAAGATTCCCAGAATGAGGCGGTACCTGCCCAGAAGCTGAGGAGAAGACTCATTCAAGTGGACTTGGATTCAGCCATCCAATACCTGGAGGATGAAGAGAGCGATGGTGGAGATTCGGCGTTGGTACCTCGAACCAGGAAACCAATCGCAGCCGTTAATGCCTCCGAACCTGACGCTTTGCCAGTTGATGAAGGGACTCTGAATAGAGACTCAGAAAAAGCCCTCGAGTCTACCGAGATTGAGATCGTAACTCCTTCTTCAAAAAATATACCGAAGGGGACAAGCGTTGAGAGGGCCGAAACTAGCCAGAGCGCCCCGAGCGAGGAGCTCGGGGCCATGACAATGGGTCATTCACTTTCTCTTCCAGCTTACTCCGAAGAGACAATAAAGGATTTACGGGCTTTGCAAATACCTGACCCGAGCAAGATCCTCGAAGAAAACCCCTTTCAGGATTGTTTCACCGGGGTTGGAAACGTTGCTGACCTTAACGATGCATCCACCCTTTTCAAGGAGGCTCAATGTCTTCTTTCTCAGGTAAATGTTAACTTTCATTGTCGTAATTTCCTCTTCCCTTCCTTTCCTTTGGCTGACACATCTTCATCTCGTGTATAGGCTATCGCCAAGTCTAGAGCTGACCTGAGCCAATGTGAGGCCGAGCTCAGGAGGATTTCAGATGAAGAGAAAGCCCTAAGGCTCCTCTGTGGCCAGAAGGAGGAGGAGCTTAAGGACCTTCGGGCTGAGTTGGCCAAGGCTCGAAAAAATGAGACCGAGCTGGATGAGCAGGTAACTGTGATTTTAACAGAGCATGGTCTTTTTGACCTTAATTCAGAGGCTAATAGTTTGATGTCTCAGCTGCAGCAGAAGTTGGAGATGATTGGGTAGCTTCGGAGCGAGGTTGATCAAGTTAAGGCTGACTGCCATAGGTGGAAAAAGAACATGGATCAGCTCGTTGCCGATAAGGAAGTTGTTTCAGTCCAACTGACCTCGGCTGAAACTCAACTTTGAGGTATTAAAGCGAAGGGTCTGGATCAGGCCAGGAAAATCGAGGAGTTAGAGACGGAGCTTGCTAGAGCCCGGGCTGAAGCTGCACAAGCTAAGGCTGAGGTTGAGAAGACGAAGGCCATGGCTGACAAGACCATTGCCGTGTACTTGAAAGATGTTGCGGCTGAGCTGAGGGAGGCCTCCAACCGGGAAAAACAGAATAATGATTTGGCCAAGCGTCAAGCCCGGAGGAGACTCTCGAAAAAATCCATGCCCGAGGGTTCGACCTTACAGAAGAGATAGCCGAAGCAAAGATGCGGGAAACCGATGCCAGGTTTCTTGTCTCTTCTGATGAAGAAGATGTTGTGAGCGGATCCGAGGGCGGGAAGGTGAGGAAGGTGTTACCGAGGAAGAGGAGGCTCTCGAAGATAGAGCTGCTGAGGGTGCGTTTCCCGAGGAAGCTGCTTCCGGGGACGTAACCCCAAAACAGATTAGGTTCTCTTTTTTCTTTTTTGTGTAAGGGCCCCTCGTGGGCGTTGTAAATATACTTTTATAAAACATCCTTTGTGAATATAAATAATCTTTTTGCTCTATCCTCAACTTGTGTTGAATTTCATTTTGTTCTCACTTGTGGAAAATTCGATTGTATAACTCGAATGATTGGTCCGAGTATTGGTCTGGACTCGGAACATAATAAATCATTAGGTCTTTAAAATATAATAATCCACGAGCTAAGTTTAAATTGAATCGATGCGTTCTCGGGATATCGGGACTCTTGAGTCCGAGTTGAGTGAGAACGGGGTCTCGAACTATATGTTTTGGCCTTAAACCTTTAGAAGTTGGCCCTTAGGCTCTTATATATCGGCCCTTAGGCTCTTTAAGTTGGACCGATTCGGCCTCTAGAGTGGCTACACAATTTTTCCCTCTTTTCGGCTAAAAGACTTAGTGAAAATTTTGTTATGCCTTAGCATGTGTTTTTCGTACCCATTGGGTTTTTCGAAGGTTCGACGAATCGGAACCCTATTAATAATTTGTTTGTGTAAACATAATCAAAAACCTCTTGAGGTTTTTTCGAAGGCTTATGTTTATCAAAGCCTTTAGATTATTTCAGGGCTAAATTTATCGAAGCCCTTTATATTTTGCTTTTGCCGAGGGTAGCCTGATTTAACCAGTTTTTTCAATGTGTTTGAAGGCCTTTGATTTATGGTGGAAGTCGGATGTCTCCGAGCCGCATTATTTCGGTCGTAGCCTTTTATATGACCGTAGTCTTTAGTATGGCCGTAGCCTTTAATTTGGTTGTAGCCTTCGAGTGTGTCTCTTGGACTTGTTTCCCGATAACCTTTTGAACTTTTCGAAAAGTTAGTCCCCGAGTATATTGGTCTTGGCCTTTGTTTCGGGGGGATGCCTCTTTGAGGTCTTATGAGTCCGAGTTTTCGATGGTTCGGACAAGCTAATTGTCGATGGCAGTCCCCGAGTATCTCGGGGTTACATTCGTGCTTCGGTCCTTGAGCCGTTTCCCGTAGGATTAGAAGTGTATAATTCGTATAATAGTACACTTTTTTGAGACACAAAGTGTTTTTATATAAACAGGATGCTTCTTCAAATAATTGATACATGCGTACATGTTTCGCCGTCGGGGTTCAATTCATAAGCTCGAGGTGGAGGCAAAAAGTGATTCGCGTCGTGCCGCAACGTTAAATCAAACGCTTGTTGGGAGGCAACCCAGCTTTATTGCTTTCTTTTATTTATTTTTTATTTTTTTAATTGTATTATTTTTGTAGTGACAATTCTTTTTATTTTTTTAGGAGCATGGAAAGCAAAGGTATTGGAAGGATGCAACAACAAATCAAATGGTTGGAACTAAGTGTGAGGTACCCGCACGAAGGACCAAGCCTGGGAGAAGTCTGAGTACCCCATGAACTGCTAGTGCTTCGGCCTTTGGCCTACTAGGGAGTTTCTCTTACCCTCTTATGGTTATGTTGTGCATTGGGGACAATACAAAATTTTATGTGTGGGGTGATGAGATTGTCTGGGTGACTTTTCATGCTACTTTAGTTGTATTAGTTTAATTAAATAGTATTTTTTTTTTAAAAAGAAGATTGGAATTTTCCCGACGATGGATCTATTAGATAATTTTCTTGAGGGATTTAAGTCTAAAGAAAAAAAAATATCTTTTTGTAGGTAATGTAATAATTCCCCCTTGGTTTTTCTTTGTGCCACGATTCTTTTCCAAGGGTTTTATTTGAATCGGTTGTAGTTAGTTTTTTTTTAGGAATATGAGCCATTGTGTTGTGTTTTGAATTTAAGCAATATCTCTTGACTTTGTTATGCCTTGAGAATAGTGAGTACTTTGGTTGTGACGCTTAGGCTCAGTTTTTGACTCTTGTATAAGTACCTTAAATTGTATGATTTTAAATTTGCTTAACTGCTTTGACTAGAGTGTCTTGATAAATCCAATCCTGAGTGAGTTATGTGCCATGTGTGTGTGAGGTTTGGTGTTATTCTGTGCATTGCATTTGATGCCTAGAACTTGCCTCGTGTGTTTGCAAAGCGAAATAGTAGTGTTGTTCAGTCTTGGAAGTGATACCTTGTTGAGCCAGATATGTATATTTACCCACCTAATTGTTATGTATCGTAGTTAACCTCTTTGAGCCTATAATCCTTTTTCTTTGGCAACCACATTACAAGCCTTACCCATTTGTTTGAATTAACCATCTATTTGAACCTTTTCACCTCTCATGAGCACTTGAATTGTTATGAACATTGTAAAAGTTAAAGTGTGGGGTGGTTGGTTTGGCTTTTGAGTGGAACTAATTGGATAAGGAGAAAGGTGCACTGTTTTGAAAAAGGAAGAGCCACTTGAATTGAAAAAAAATATAGTTGGATTGTCGTGAAAAAAAAAATTCCATGATAAGTGGTGGCTCTTGACGTAAGTGTGCTTAAAGAAGAATGGGGTAATTTACATTGATGTGAAGGTGGAATTTTGGTTTGACATAAGTATGGGGTTTAAATCTTAAAACGTATGTATTAAAGTGCTTAGGGAGGTGTAGTCACTCTTATATCTAAATATATCCTACCCGTCCCGTAGCCTACATTACAACCAAATAAAGTCCTAATTGATCCTAGATTGAATGAGCTTGATTAGTGGAGTAGCACACTACGGGCAAGCTTATGGTGCATCTTTTGTGGCATATGAATGTTATTTCTGAGAGTGAGTGAATTCTTTTTATCTTGAGTTCCTAAGTGTTCTTAAATTTTATTGTGTGGAACTACTCTCTTTTGTTGTGTGAGGGCACTTGATTCATGAAAGAAAGGTAATGTCAGTGATCTCTATGTTAGAATAAGTGGGTGAGTTGTGAATAACGCGTCGTACTTGTGAGTCAAATCTTGAGGTGAAGATGTTACGCTTTTGTGCTTAGTCTATTTTAACTACTCTTGGTGTGATGAGTTAGGAGAATTGTTTAAAAAGGTTGTGTCTATAAAAAAATGTAGTTTAATTGCTCGAGGAAGAGCAATGGTTTAAGTGTGGGGTGTTGATGATAGGCTATAATTACGTATTTTAGTCACTTATTATACTCTAATTTACTGCACTTTAGTTGAGTTTGCGCTTTAATCGCTAGTGTTTTGCACTAACGGCGTGTTTTATGCCTTGTAGGAGTGATTCCGAGATATATAGATATTATGGAATGAATTCAAGTGATTTGGAGCTTTGAAGTCTAAGTAAAAGCCCAAGGAATTAAGCCAGGATCGTATTCGGGGATCAACGGATGATAGTTAGAGCGAACGAAGAATCGAGTAGGCATATCGTGCAGTGTCTAGTTAAATGAATATAACTTTTCGCTCAGAACTCCATTTAGGCTTCACAGTATATGGTTGGAAAGCTAACTCAAAGGGCTACAACTTTCATGTTTTACGTTTTTCTAAATTCTAAATGGAACAGGGTCACAAATGCGATTGACACTGCGACTGCGGACCTGACGCGGCAGAACACTGTTGCAGATTCTGAAGGCCACTCTGGCCGCCGTCCTGGCGTAACCGCGGTAGGACCGCGGCAGGACGTGTAAAATTCAGGGAACAAAGTGCAAAACACGGGATTTTAAGCCCTAAACCCTATATTAAATGAGGGAAGCCGGCCAAGAGCGAGGAGAATGATTTTCGGAAGTGAAAAACATCAGAAGGAAGGGCAAGAGGCAAGGAGGATCATTGGGCATCATCTTCTTCTTTGTTCTTTTACCTTTGAATATGAATTCTTTTGTGATTTTTGTTATTCATGAGTAGCTAACTTTTCTAATCTAAGGTTTTGGTGAAACCCGTTGGGGATGAATTGGTTGTTATAAGTAATATAGATTCGAATTAGTTTAATCTCTATTTGTTCAACTATGTTTTGATTGTGGTTAATTGAAATGATCCTTAATTAGCCGTTCCTATTTATTATGTATCTACTTGAGAGAGAGTGCATATTTAGGTAGTTGTTTGAACAACATCACTCCCGGAGTACAGGCGAGAGTCATAACCGAGGGTTTAGAGGTTGGATTAGAGATAACGATACCTTGGGTGCGATCTAAGTGAACTGTAATGCGAATCTAGCTAGCGTAGCTTGAGAGAGTGCGTCTAGTAAATTATCATAATTGCTTGAGAGAGAGTTATGATAGCTGGAGAGTTCATGATTGATAGAGGCAACTAAGTCAACGCTATAAGAAACATACAACCAAGGAAATCAACAACGGGGGAAACCATTACCTTAGGCTTTTATTCTAATTGTTTACAATTCAAGCATAGTTAGTTTTCAGCTGTTTATTTATTTTCAATCTTGTCTTCTTGGTGATATTAAATAGATACAGCTAAGCCTTAGTTCTCTGTGGGATTCGACTCCGAACTTTTAGACCGGATTATATTTGCAGCGACCGCTTATCCTTTTTAGTACTAGAGTTGGGCGTGATCAACATGGCTCATTTGATCGTTTGGCCCATTACAAAATTTTCCTATCGAGGCCCTCTTAGGCGAATTTTCCTATCGAGGCCCTCTTAGGCGTGAAGTATTTTCTTCGAAAATATAATCTCCGAGGGTGATGCCCCCCAGTATTTGAGGTTGATTGAAAAGAAGCCTTGGATACTGTTGAATTCTCCTTAGGTAGCATATAGTTGTTGCCTCGTTAAAAACCTTGTTGGTAAAACCCATTTGGGACAAAATCCGATCTAAGGGAAAAAGAGTGAAACGCATGCTTTAAAACCTAAGGCCTTCGTGCAAAAAGGGTGCCTTCGGTAGCTTCGATCGAGAATCTGCAATGAGTTAGTTTTAAACTCAAATGGACAAAAAGGATAAAGCCATACCTTAGCAGTAGTATCGTTTGAGTAATGATACGTTCCAATTATTTGGCAGTTGTTCACCTACCATCGTGCTAAGTTTGTAAGATCCTTTACCGACAACCCCGAGGACTCGGTACGGTCCTTCCCAATTCGGGCCTAGTTTCCCTTCATTTGGGTCTCGAGTATTGAGGGTAACTTTCCGTAGAACTAAGTCCCCGATTCCGAAGTGTCGGAGATTGGTCCTTCTATTGTAGTATCTTTCGATCCTTTGCTTTTGCGTGGCCATCCGAACAAGTGTCGCTTCTCGTTTTACATCTAGTAGCTCGAGGCTAGTATTCATGGCCTCGTGATTTGACTCCTCCGATGTGTATCAAAACCTGGTGCTGGGTTCTCCGACTTCGACGGGGATGAGGGCCTCAGAGCCATACACTAAAGAGAACAGGGTAGCCCCCGTGCTGGACTTCGATATTGTTCGATATGCCCAAAGAACCTCGGGTAGAACTTCTCTCCATTTCCCCTTTGCATCGTCCAACCTTTTCTTTAGGTTTTGAATGATAGTTTTGTTTGTTGACTCGGCCTGTCTATTTCCAGTTGGGTGGTACGGTGTCGATAATATCCTCTTTATTTTATGTGCTTCGAGGAACTCCGTCACCTTACTGCCGATGAATTGTTTTCCATTGTCACACACAATCTCGGCAGGTATCCCGAATCGGCATATGATGTGGTCCCAGATGAAGTCAATAACTTCTTTTTCTCGGACCTTCTCGAAGGCCTATGCTTCCACCCACTTAGAAAAATAATCAGTCATAAATAAAATAAACTTAGCTTTACCTGGGGCCGTTGGCAGGGGTCCGACTATGTCCATTCCCCATTTCATGAAAGGCCACGGGTATAAGACCGAATGGAGTTGTTCCCCGGGCTGATGGATCATCGGTGCAAATCGTTGGCACTTATCACATTTTTTGAGAAATTCCTTAGTATCTTTTTCCATACCGTCCCAATAATATCCTGCTCTGATGATTTTGCAAATCAAGGACTCGGCGCCGGAGTGATTCCCACAAGTGCCTTCGTGGATTTCTCGTAGAACATAATCTGTGTCCCCCGACCCCAAACATACCGCCAGTGGCCCATCGAATGTTCTCGGGTACAATGTTCCATCTTCATCTAATGCAAACCTAGCAGCTTTGGGTCGTAAGGCCCTCGATTCTTTATGGTCCGATGGGAGTTTTCCACTCTTCAAATAGTTGATATACTTATTCCTCCAGTCCCACATCAAACTTGTTGAATTTATCTCGGCATGACCCTCTTTAATCACAAACATCGATAACTGAACGACAGCCCCTGGGATGATGTTGTCTTCTTCGACCGAGCATCCCAGATTAGCAAGTGCATCGGCCTCGCTATTTTGTTCCCGAGGCACATGATCCAGTGTCCACTCCTTGAAGCGGTGCAAAGTTACCTGTAGTTTATCCAAGTACCGTTGCATTCTATCCTCTCGAACTTCAAAACTTTTGCTTAAATGGTTTACCACCAATAGAGAATCGCACTTAGCTGCGATGAAAACTGTTTACCTCGAAAATACGAGTAACAATTAAATTTGATTTGTGGTGTTAAAGATATGTGATTAGATTCAATACCAATTAATAATCAAGAAATATGAAGTAGAAATGAAAGAAACAAGTGAATCAAACCAAAGTTACTCAGCAGCGATGACCTCGAGGTAGGTTAAGAGCAATAAGAACAATTAAGTAAGAAAAGTAAAGTAAGAGCAGTAGAGCTAAAGTACAATTTTGATGAACAGTAAGAGAGAAAAGTAAGATAGTATATTCTTGCCAATGATGAAATGATGTTACAAATGATTGGGGTCCCTTTTATATAATAAGGGGCACCCTAAATAAGGTATATTTCTATTTACAGTAAGGAATATTCTTGGTACAGCCGTCTAACCGCCTGGTACAGAATAGTACAATCCTATCCGGGATTTGCGTAGTGATCTTGGGGACGTGGCAGGAATCTAGCCCATTCTGTCACAAGTCTATAACGGTACTATTCCGGGGTCGAGCATACTCGACCTCAGTATGTATCATGCTCTGTCTTCGAACCCGGGTCTGGTCCCTCGAGCTCGAACTCGACCTTTCCTGAACTCGGACTTAGGATGACCTCTCGAACATATAGATCGAAGGCATATGATCTCGATTGTATACAGAGAGTAAGTACAACAACAACAACAACCCAGTAAAAATTCACAAGTGGGGTCCGGGGAGGGTAGAGTATACGCAGACCTTACCCGTACCCCAGAGGGATAGAGAGGCTGTTTTCGAAAGACCCTCGGCTCAAGAAGAAGAAAATAAACAATAGACAATAGATCAGTGACAACAACAGAAGCCAGAAAAATGGTATCAGCATCGTAAGAAACAAAAAAGTAGATGTAAAAGCAATAACAATAACCAGCAATAATGCCATAGAAAATAGTGTAAAAACTACATAAACCACTAACAATCCACAACGAAACATTATCAGCCCAGCCCAGCCCAGCCCAGCCCCCGGAACAACATAGAAAAACGCTTGACTCCCTCCTAACCTATAAACCTAATGCTCGATCTCTACACCTTTCTATCCAAAGCCGGATTGTAAGTACAATCTTAACATTATCAAAATTTCATATCCGAACTTTCTTATAAGACGGAGGGCGTAGCAGCTGCGCGAAGTTGCACCCTGTAACAATAGGCTGACATTACTTGAGCAAACGCTTGAATACGTTGCTGAGTTGCTCCACATACTTGTTATCAAAGGCTACACAGCCATTGGCTACGGACAACACAAACTGGACAAATACAACTATAGCATCTCTTTGTAAATATTCTTTGTAAAATTTGTAAAATCTCTAGAGCTGGATCCTGCAAAATCTGTATGTTCTGGCTTATGTAGTGGCTTATATTTGCTAATGAGTCGACCAATCTTCCTATCCTTGAAGGTGTGACCTGCTAACTCTTTGACTTCTTTTTGGTCATTTTGATGTCGTGGTCACTTAGGCCGGAAGAAGGGGAACGTTGGAGCAACGATAAATTGTTTCTTTGTGATTTATAGGTTACGGGTTGGAGTCATGGAATTAGCCACAGATGTTTGCATTAAAGTAAGCTACCTATATTATATCCCTTGGAATGTAGCTTCTCCACAGACGTTACGTGAACACGATGATTCATGCATTAGGCTTAGGGATGGGCATAATTTGGGCAAATTCAAAATTCGAATTATTTGAATTTTTGGTTTGGATTTGATATTGGATTTGGTACTTCGGATCTTTATATTTAGTCCATTATCCATATGCTAATAGTAATAAGTTCAACACTCTACCCATTAGATATTATCTCATATATCCAATATTAATTACTAAGTTACTATCAGAATACTTTCTATTTGGACATGATTTTACTATTGTTACTTCTTATCAACCGTATTAATGTCTTTGCTGTATTTTTTAATAATAATTTCATTACTTGAATACTTTATTTGGATGATCGCGGCAATAATGAAAAACTTTTTAGGCAATTTAACATGGGTACTTCATCTGGATATTCATTTTGTAAAAAAAGTAAGAACATCTCAACTTATACACTCAAAACCAAAATCCATAATATCCAAACCGATATCCGAAATCGAACCTAAAAAATCCTATCTAATCCGAACTTATTTGGATTGGATTTGGATTATCATTTCTTCAATCCAAAAATCGAAAATCCAAATCGAAATTCTCATATCCAATCCGAACTGCCCGAACGCCCACCCCTAATTAGGCTGCCCAATGTTCATTTAGGTGGGATACAAAAAAATGCTAATTGATTTCTTCTTATACGTGTAAGATTTTGTGGGAAGAAATACTCCATACATTACTTTTTAAATAGTAGGAGCTGCATAAACCAAGCTCCCGCCACCATAAATTCTGACGTAAGCTCGACGACTTGGATCGACCTTGGGTAAGGACCTTTCAAAGAGGTCATCCATTAGGCCATGAACTTATTAATCGCCAATTGACCCCGTCCAGTTAAGTGAGTTACTCCATACATATGCTCTTATGAAATATACTTAAGTATCTAGTGAAATAATTAAAATATCGCAAACATACCAAGACACCACTAAAAAGAGTAGGTGCACTAAACTCCCTGTTTTACCAAAAAAGTACTAAACCTTTCTTAAAACGAATTAATGAGAAAATAGAGGGTGAATACTAGTTAAATATAATAACCACTAGATCTGACGTTTAGATGTATTGATAATGTAGGTCCGAATCCGAAAATGTTATATACCAACTACAAATGCTCAATGATTGTCAATGAATATAGTAACAAAAGCATGTAATAAATGTAGATAATGGCAATGAATGTAATAAGAAGGAATTTATCGCCCAAATATTAGATGACTTGGATGATTCTCCTTCCTGACAACAATGTGGGGGAATAGAGAATGAAGATGGACAAGGAATCTTTGGATCTTGTGAATAAAACGTGTATATTAAACAATGTAATCAGTGGACAAGACAAGCTTTTGTATATTCTTTGTAGTCAACCTTTTACAATGTGGTCTCATCAGAAAAGTGAAGATCCCCCTTTTATTCTTTATCTCTTCCTATTTATAGGGGATATTCCTAAAAAACCCTAAAAGTACAACTGAAAGAATATTCAATGGAATATTCTTTCCTTTTATTCTAAACTTATCCTACCGTTACTTCCTTACATCCTTTGTTCGACCTCGGCACTAATCCCTCTTAAGACGACTCCTCGCCATTAGACCGTAGTCGGCTTAATCCCCGACCACGTCCATTTGCGGTTATTAAGTCCAGTCCAAATTTTGACCAATACAGTTAGTCCCTCCGCTTGTTGAGGTCGTGATCTTGGACTTCCTCGATGAGTGGATCCTGCCTGCAACCGTTCAGAGGAAATTTGGTCGTGACGATTAAATCGAATCGGCCGAGGTCGAAATGGCGGCGAGGCTGCAGTTGGTGTCGCTATCGTAGGATGACGTCATGCCACGCGCATCATCATTATACGTCTTCCCAATGCAGTGCCTGTGCTTCTGTTGTTTCGATTTTGGTGCCATTGACGGCTCTTTGCCTTGGTTCTGGTGTTACCCAGCCCTATAAATAGAGGAGAGGGGTTTCATTTTTGAAGCTTTCAACATTTCTCTGTTTGCATGCATATTGTTCTTCTTTAACCTTCTCCTCCGATCTCCATTTCCGATTTCTCACAGCTTCTTCAATTCCGGTTCCTGACTTCTTTCCCGGATGATATTTTCTCTCTCTGATTTTGTTGTGCACGCTTTACTACAGAAATATGTCAGATTCCCCTCATATTCACAATGGAGTCTCCGATGCACCTCCTTTATCGGTGGCCATTCCTCCTGGCGATGAGGAACTCATGGTTGAGGAGGAAGAAAGCTTCCCTACCGTGGAGGAGGTGGTGAATCCTTTGGTTAGAAACGACTTCCCAAAGGAACCTGCTCCCGCTCCTACTCAGGAGCTTTCTGAGACGGGGCTGCGTCAAAATAGCCGACCTCCGATCCAAATATCGTATTCCTTCTCACGTTGAGATTATTCCTGCGGGAGACGACATAGTACAAGTTCACCGACCTGGATATTGTGCTTTCTATGTTTACCCGTTCCTAGTAGGTTATTCTCTTCCTCTCCCTCCACTAGCGGAGGAGTTTTGCCGCTTTTACAACATATGCCCGGCGCAACTCTCCCCTTATTTATACAAAGTTTTTTTTTGATGCTGGCGAAGTACGCAGAGTTGGCCGGCTGTGAGGTCAATATTTTCCATCTGATGCATCTCTTCTCGCCTAGCTTTTATAGAGGCACGTAGATACATCTACGACATCATGGAATCAAAGGGTTGGTTGCCGGGATGGATGATAAGGCGAACTGGTGGTTCTGGCATAAATACTTCTTCATCAAAATCGAGCACCCGGTGGCGAATCCGATCGGGTTTCCCGAGCAATGCAACTATAATCGTAAGTATCTTGTCGTGCGTTCGTTATTTTCTTTCTTCCTCTTCTTCTTTAATTTTTGAACTCATGGCTTCCTTATTTTAGGCGTGCACCTTCTCCCGTCTTCGATATTGAAGATTGGGTGACTCGCATGTTACCCCACATAGTGGGAATTCGCGACTGGGCGTCCTTTCACAAGCGCTTTAGACCCAAGACTTCGTCCAGTAAGTGTTATTTCTACTTTCCAACTTATTGCCGTTCACTATCGCCTTTTGAAGCGACCTTCCTTTGGTGCTAGGTCGGCGGATTTCCAAAAAGGCGAAGGCTCCAGTGCCTGCATTTCGCCAGGCTATCGCGTCGGCTGGAATACAATTTGCTTTAGCTGAGTCTGCTCAAGGAGGTCGGACTCAAGTTACACCAATGAGGGATTCCGCCCCTCAAACTGTTGTTATGCCGGATGAGATCTATTCTCAGCCTATCTTTCACCTTGTGGACGAGTCATCTCACGGCGAGGATGCGTCGTCGAGGAAAAGATGAAGGGTGGAGACCGGGAAGGCCATTGTCACTGATGTTGAGCCGAAAAGATTCATTGCTTCGGTGTTTACACCAGACGTCGAGGTCGTTTTCGCGATGGGTGCCGCCATGAAGAGTAGGCCCTCTGAGGTTGAGGAGGTTCGTGGTAGCGGAGAGATTATGCGAGCTGGTGAAGGTGGCTCATTATCGGCAGGTGGGAGAGGTAGAGCTGTCCCTGCGGGGGACGATGACTCTGGTTCGAACATCGACCCTAAGGAGATACGGACCTTCGTAGAGAGGACTACTTATGTGGAGATAAGGACGGAGGGTCCTAATTGGCATATAGTCATTCCCGTGGAATACGACCTCTTGGCCAACTCAGAACGGGCGGTGTCGGCCTTCGCTCCCCTATGCGTGGCTTCCCATAATACGATGCTACAGATGCGAAAAGATGCGGATCTATCGTTCGATATATCCAGCATGGCCCTGCGAGTGAGTTTGCTTTTCCATGTTAGGTTAAGTTTGTTTTGTATGTGTAATTTGCTTACAATGACCTTTTCTCCTTTTTTGCATGTCAGACCCTTATTATGGGGATTGAGCGCGGTCGGCGGGAGGAGCGGAGGACGGCCATTTTTAAGAAGATGACCTCCAAGTACAGAGAGTACCGGACCAAGCACCGAACGCTAGCTGACTTTCTCAGCCAGGAACCTATTTCAGTCGCTCCGTGATGGGCTCAAAGAGAAGGACGATGAGCTGACGAAGAAGGACGAAGAGCTGAGGAAGAGGGAAGAGGAACTTATGAGGGCCATCAGTAGGTGTAGCGTGCTTGAGGGAGCGCTAAAGGCTAAGGAGGACGAGCTCGAGGTGAGCAGGGGAGTGATGGCCGAGAATGCTGACCTTCAGGCGCAGGTGGCGTCTTTAATGGTTGAACTCGAGCAGAGGAAGGCAAGTTCCGTCGATCTGAGGTATGAATTGAGTGCCAAGATCGAAGAGTTGGGTCAGGCTGAGAAAGTCAGAATGGCTGCTGCGGCTGAGGCGGCGGCCCTAGATCACGCCCTTCGTGTTTGCAGGTCCGAGCGGGCTAATAAGATGGAGACGTCGGCGCTCAAAGTGGCGAGGTTGGTGGAGCGGATTATGGGTTTGGAGGCGGAGCTGTCTGAGTTAAATAAGCAAGTCGTTGCCCTGAGGGCCGAGAAGACACGACAGCAGGCACAACCATCTACATCTCATACTTCCGCTGATCCCGGTGTGCCGCGGGAGTTGTATGATATGTGGGTCCATGCCGAGGCTCAACTTGATGCGTACAAGTCTTTGAAGGTTGCCGGGAAGGTTTCTGAGGCGGAGCTTGAGGGCGTTCGTGTCAAGGCACGTGCCGCTCGTGAAGCTTGTGGTTATGACCCTGGTACACCCGGCGGGGATGATAATGACGATGCCGCGGATGGGCTTGCCTCTGATCCTTGGTATAATGATGAGTATGTTGATAGGGATGATGTGGCGTGAAGCTTTTGTACTTAGTTTTTTTTTGCTTTGCTATTTTTGTGAGGCCGTTCTCGAGCCCTTTGTAAAAAGTACTGTAATCCGACAATTGAAATGGAACAATTGCCTTTTTGCTATGTATTTCCGGATTCCCATTCTTTTTTTTCTGTTTGCTATGCGGGAAAGTCCCTGATTTTTCGGCCGTTTGC
Organism: Nicotiana attenuata; assembly: GCF_001879085.1. Lineage (NCBI taxonomy): Eukaryota > Viridiplantae > Streptophyta > Magnoliopsida > Solanales > Solanaceae > Nicotiana > Nicotiana attenuata. Next base: position 83,262 of record NW_017670711.1, on the reverse strand, counting down.
ATGTAATGTTGATTTTGGCGTAGTCGAACATAAACCGACTTGAGGCCGAGTATTAATTAGCTCGAACGAGGTCGAGGTTTGATGAGGTCGAAAATCAAATAATTCGAGCAAGGTCGAATGTGAAGTATTTCGAGCGAGGTTGAATGTGAAGTAATTCGAGCAAGGTCGAATGTAGAGTAATTCGAGCGAGGTTGAATGTCGAGTAATTCGAGCGAGGTCGAATGTAAAGTAATTCGAGCTAGGTCGAATGTAAAGTAATTCGAGCGAGGTCGAATGTCGAGTAATTCGAGCGAGGTCGAATGTCGAGTAATTCGAGCGAGGTCGAATGTAAAGTAGTTCGAGCAAGGTCGAATGTCGAGTAATTCGAGCGAGGGCGAATGTAAAGTAGTTCGAGCAAGGTCGAATGTCGAGTAATTCGAGCGAGTCAAATGTAGAATGTAAAATGATTTGGTGGAGTTGTGTAAAGATGCTGCTGCTTTGTTTATTTCATTCATTGGAGAAAATTACATGTTTCTATTTGTTCCATACATACATTTGAGAAGTTCCAGTCTACCTAGTCCCTTCATCGCTCGGCCTGAAGAAGTAGTCGATAGGCGGGGCGATGAATTATACTTGAACTTCGAGACGTTCCCTTCGTCGCCTCATTAAAAACCTCCCCGATAAAACCCAATTGGGATAAAACCCGGGTGAGGGAAAAAGAGTACGACTTGGAGGGCGTCCATTCTCAGAAGTTGAAGTATTTGAGGTGGGCGACGTTCCAATTGTTTGGTAGTAGTTTTCCCTCCATTGTTTCTAGTTGGAATGATCCTTTATTTGCTGCTGCCGTAATTTTGTATGGCCCGTCCCAGTTGGTTCCTAGTTTACCTTCTCTTGGGTCTTTGCTCGCCTGTGTTTTGGCCTTGAGTACATAGTCCCCGACTTTGAGTGGTCGTACTTTGGTCCTTTTGTTGTATTACCGTTCTGCTTGCTGTTTTTGGGCTATCATTCTTATGTAAGCCATGTCTCTTCGCTCCTCTGCTTTGTCGAGGTCTTGTTTCCTGTTTTCGTCGTTGCTTGGTCCGCTCTCATTGGAGTATTTCAAACTTGGTTCCCCGACCTCGACCGGTATCAGTACGTCAGTCCCATAGACTAGTGAATATGGCGTTTCTCCTGTGCTTGTTTTTGGCGTGGTGCGGTATGCCCATAGCACTTCTGGTAGCAATTCCTGCCACAGTCCCTTGGCGTCTTCAAGCTTTTTCTTCAAGATGTTTAGTATTGTTTTGTTGGAGGACTCGGCTTGGCCGTTGCCTGCAGGGTGCTATGTGCGAGGTACGGGAAAAGACCAGACCAGAAAGGTTTATTGTAATTTGTAAGCAACCTTAGCCTGATCTTGCTGTTTCAACGGCTTGAACCCGTTACACATCGGCGACTGTCACAAATCATTGATTTGTGTACCACGCAGTGAGTGAACCTGGATACTATCCGTTAGTAATACTAAATTGTAGAAACACGATAGTATATATAGCTCATGTCGGTGCCTTTCTTTAGTCCTTTTTTTCCACTTCTGTCTCGTTTATTGTTGCTTCGCTTATCTGCCATTTGCTGAGTATTAGTAATAAAACTTATGCTCATAAATTGTGTGAACTCTCTTCTCTCTTCCTTTTTTTCTTCTTCAATACAATAACAGACGCTTACTTGTAGACAAACCTCTGCTTTTCCATTCTCCATTCTCCAGGTATAATTCCCAATTTCAACTTCTTATTATTTCCCCCCTCATTTTGTTAGTTTCTGCTTGTTTGCTTTCCAGTTCCTATTTTTCTGCTGTTATTAAATTATATACTAGTAGTAACAATTTCTTGACTTTAAATTGGGTTTTTCCTGCATTTAACAAGATCCTTTATTTGGGTTTATCTTTTGGAATTTCTACTGCATTTTGTTTTGGTTAGTTTCTGCTTATTTCCTTTACATTCTCAGCAGTAATTAGCTTTTTTTTCTGCTTATAAAGTTCTGAATTTTGAACTGGGTTTTCATTTACATTGAACAAGATCTGTATACTTGGAGCTTTCTCTTTGTAATTTTCACTGCATTTTAGCTTAATTTAGTTGTGTTTTTCTCAAGCTTTACTTCTTTAATTTCCTGGTATAGCATTCTTGGAGCTTTTTCCCCACTCTTGACAACCAAAAAAAAGTTTTTTTTTCCTAACCCTTTTGATTAATCTTGCATAATTCACAATTAGCTCACATAAAACTTATATTAGGTATTGTAACAGAACAGGTCCTAACGAAACAAATGGATATTGAGTATTCTCATAGCGAGCCCAAACTAGTTTAGGATTGAGATGCAGTTGTTGTGATTTGTTTATAATTAAAAAAATCCCTTTTTTTAGTTTTGATTAATCTATCATAATATTCTCACTTAAAGCTTGTGTACGTTTTTTTTTTGCCAGTTTTCTTCAACCTAGGGACAATGAATAAATGGGCTGGATCAATTTTCCTATGCATTTTGGGCATGTTGCTTCTGATGAACTGGTCAGTCATGGCGGAGGTGGAGACGTGCTCGGGGATAGTGCCAATGCAGTATAGGTATGATAAGATATCAATATTGGACTATGGAGGTGTAGGTGACGGACGGACGTTGAATACGAAAGCGTTTATGGAAGCAATTTTTCGAATTCAGCACTTGAAGAGGAGGGGTGGAACGTTGCTTTACGTACCTGCTGGTGTATATTTGACTGGTCCATTTAATCTTACTAGTCAAATGACTCTTTATTTGGCCCGTGGTGCTGTTATCAAAGCCACTCAGGTATACTCTAACATTTCCTTTGTTTCTGCTTTTTTCAGCAGACTTATTCTTTATTCTTCATATGTGTACTATATAATCTCAAAATAACTGCATTTAGAGAGAACAATTTGACCCATTTTTATTCTTTTTCCTTTTGATTATCATTTGATCCATTTCAACAATGAGTGCAAAACTTTAGTTGAAATGTGATGAACTTATTCATGAGTGCTAATTATGAGCTGAGTTTGCTGTGGCATAGACAGCTGAATGGTGAGTGGCATATTTTCTTGACCTAGATTTTGGTTCACGTGTTTATGCATCGTTGTTAATTTTGAATGTGGGGCATACAACATTATGTACCATATGTTAAACAAGATATGGATAGGAGGAGGGCCAGCTTAAGTTTCTGGTGTTCATTTAGCGGTACTATATTTGGAGTAGGCTACATTAAGTTTGTGTAGGATGAGCAGTAATATAGGTATGGCCTATAAGGATTATGTGCATTAAGTAATTGGTGGGCCTTGGGATAATGACGGGACCTCATACATGTGATGGTTTTTAAAATACTAAGGATTGTGGTGGACAACCATGGGGTTTATTGAACTATTCAATAATTTATTAAACTATTCAATTGTCATCAGCCACAAACAGATAAAAGAGGAATACAATGAAAGCCAACTTGATCTATGTCTCATTGTATTATTACAATTCAGGATGCCAGTCAATGGCCATTAGTTGATCCATTGCCTTCATATGGGAGAGGAAGAGAGCGACCTGGTGGAAGGTATATGAGCTTACTCCACGGAGACGGGCTCCATGATGTGATTATCACCGGTAAATATCAATTATCATATTCTTTTACATTTTTCTCAATACCTTTTTGGCTACATTTTGTGGCAAGTAAGGACCTCCTAACTAAATTATAATGAATTTCAAGGCCTGATATATTGTTGTTTGACTGAAGTATTTAAACTAATTTCTCAGGTGAGAATGGTACTATTGATGGCCAGGGTGATGTTTGGTGGAATATGTGGAGGCAAAGAACTCTTCAATTCACAAGACCTCATCTCATTGAACTAATGAACTCCAGAGGCATAATCATTTCTAATGTCATTTTCAAGAACTCTCCCTTTTGGAATATCCACCCTGTTTATTGCAGGTAGTTTTTGCATAATTTTGTATTTTACCCTGTGCATTTTGAAAAGCGTGTCAAAATCTGAATAAAAGCTCATAACCTCTCGAGTAATCTTCTTCTTTTATTTATTATGTATATTTCATTGCATTCACTTCCTAGTTTGCTGGGTCAGTTAAAATTTTTCTATAGAGCTGGATTTATTCCATGACGGATGTGTGATGACAGGTGACAATAATCATGCATGTGACACTAACATGCTGTCTTTGTTATAAGAGAACATCTAGCTAGTCCATTGCAGTCTGATCTGATTTGCTTGTTTGTTCTTTTGCCAGCAATGTTGTTATTCGGCATGTCACCATACTGGCTCCAGCTGATTCTCCAAACACCGATGGAATTGATCCAGGTTTCTCCTCTTGTCTTCTGAGTCTCCTTTCGTTGGTGCAATTCGTTATAGAATAATAGCTCTTGGTTAAATGACCTAGGCAAACTTTTCCGCAGAAATCCATTAGCTCTTTAGAGTTGAGATATCTAGTTTTCTTTCTTTTTGGGAAGTGACATTATGCAGAAGACACATCATGTAGAGGTTATCATTATTCTGTGCAAGAACGAGTAATCTTCAACCTTCTATTTGATGCATCGTTGGAGTGCATGTATTAAGCTTCCATTTAGCATCGCTTTTGCTTAGCAATAAAGAGGACTGCTAAAAGAAATTTTTCTGGGCCTATATTTATCCATTATCTTCCGTAAAGAAGCTAGTTGCTTCTTGTAAGAAACTTCGTTCCAATAACCCGATTTCTGTTCTTGGAGGGTGAATTAATTGGGTTTTTGAGTGCGGAGGGTTCTCTAGACATTATCAGAAAATTGAAGACCTACAGTGGTTAGTGGTTGCTTTTTCTTTCTTTACCGTTAATTCATTAGTGTGTTTATTTACTATTGCAGATTCAAGCTCCCATGTTTGCATAGAAGATTCCTACATTTCTGTAGGGGATGATCTAGTAGCTGTGAAGAGTGGATGGGATCAATATGGCATTGCTTATGGTCGCCCTAGTCATGGCATAACCATCCGAAGGATAACTGGATCATCTCCATTTGCTGGAATTGCTGTTGGAAGTGAAACTTCCGGTGGCGTAGTGGATGTTTTAGCTGAGCATATAAACCTTTTCAACATGGGAGTTGGCATTCACATTAAGACAAACATTGGTCGAGGAGGGGTGATCAGAAACATTACGGTCGCAAACGTCTACATGGAAAATACACGAACAGGGATTAAGATTGCAGGTGATGTTGGGGACCATCCAGATGAAAAATTCAATCCGAATGCTCTTCCAGTGGTTAAGGGTATCAAGATTAAGGATGTTTGGGGTGAAAAGGTTTTGCAGGCTGGTTTGATCCGTGGTTTGAAGAATTCCCCTTTCTCTGGGATTTGTCTCTCCAATATCAACCTTCATGGCAACAAACCCGGACCACGAAATTCCCCTTGGAAATGCTCAGATGTTAGCGGAGCTGCAATTCAAGTCAGCCCTTGGCCTTGCTCAGAACTCACCAGCAGCCAACAAACTGGTGCATGCTCTACCTTCTTCTGAATATCTTGTAATTCTTTGCTTCCAATTCAAGTCAGTAAATCACAAAGAAGAAATGATGAATTTTATTCTTGTTCTAAGTAAAATTGTAATTTCAACTTGGTATTGCAATCATATTGTATACATGTTAGAATCCTTGCTACTACATCTCACATGGATGCAAAGTTTGTTTACGACAACTAAAAAACACACATCAACAAGCTAAAGGCTTATCGTATGCACAAAGTGCTTCCCTGCTTAGTCCAGGGTATAGGGAGAGGATGGGCGTATATGGTATGCAACCTTCTTCTTGTATTTTACAAAGAAGAGGTCTCCAGGCCTCAACCAAAAGGAGCAATTCTACCATTGCACCAATGCTCGCTCTCAACGAGCAATCCTACAAATACATATGTTAATACAAAATACTAAAGCAAAACATGGAGCATGTTGGCAAAGGTGCTTCATTCAAAGTAGTGATCCAAGAACTTGCGAATGTGCCTCACGAAACCACCTGTCTTCTTTTCCTCCTTATGTGCCTCATTCTGCTCTTCAGCTCCTTGCTCCTCTTCCTCATGGTGATGGCGCAAATGCTTCTTCAGCTTCTTCTTAGCAATGCTATTATGATCGTCATACTGCATTGCCGTAATATTGTCATCCTCATCTTCATCCTCCTCATCCTCATCATCAAAGGGGTCATAGAACTGATTCTTCAGTTTCAGTTTAGCAAACTTATTGTGATTATCCCGCTTGATTATGAACTTTGACATCTTTTGTTCATCATCATCATCTTCGTTGTTGTCGTGGAGGAAACTCATCCATTCCTCCGGAACCTGATGCATACCTCCATCGAACATTGCATGGTCATCAAAATCACTCTTCTCACCAGAAGAAAGTATCATATCTTTACCATAAGGGATCTGATCATGATCATCAAGGTGTGTTTTTGGCTTCAGGTTATGTGCATGGTGGAAATGGTGGTGGCATAGTCTGTTAGGAAGCCTAGATGATCTGGCCCGAAAGTGGCGGTTGATCGGACGAAGCCGGACAAACGTCAAAGGTAATGCCTTGATCTTTTTGGCCTTAGGTTCAGGAAGATCTTGAATCTCTTGAACATGGTGAGTCTCTTTGTCAAGCTGGTTTGTGGGGGTGGCGTCGCGTTCGGGGAGAGTATGGGGAAGTTTGATATCATTTTCTTGTTGAGTTAAGGGTGTGCGAGCAAATGAGAGGGTGAAGAAGATGAAGAAAATGGCAATGGAGAGTTTGTCCATTATGTGAATTGGTTTAAAATAACTAAGTTTATTTCTGTCTAAAGGAGAAAAGGAAAGACATGGTTATATATAGGATAAAGCAACGGTAAACTCGGTTAACCATCAATGTGAATGATTATTATTTCCTCATTTGGAAAGGTGGGCAGTAAATATGGGGAAAGAAGAGGGGAAAATGTAGTGACATTTGAATCCCACATTATTTGTGCGTAGAGGGAAATAGTAACCATTTGGCTGTAATTTCAATATCATTGTCCACGTTGTTGGAGTTGAACTACCAAAGCTTTGGATGGATCTCTAACTCACCTTATGAAATTTCAATGGAGACAAATAAAATTATCTGTCTAAGTCTCGATGTATAAAGTTATATGGTACTTGTGGGATTGTTACACAAATAGCCGGCCTAATTCAATATTTACTTTTTCTAGCCGATTACCTTCCAAACAACTATGACATAAATAGACAGATCCGAGTGTACTTCAGGAAACTAGCAAGCTTTGCCATTCGGATTTATACATTGATTATATTCAGTTATACATATTATACATGAATTACATATATATTATATATTTTTCGGCTATTTTTAGTTTAAGAGATTAAGTGGACGACTATTTGGGTTAGTTCAGTACGAGAGAAAAAAGTGATAAAGGGGTTTGTTTCCATGGAAAAAAAAAGGTACTGTATTTCACTATTTCTTACATCACCTTTTTTTTACTTCTCTTGTTGCTGGACTGTTCAATTCGTTAATCTTGCTATTTGTCATTGGACAAGGTAGGTTGAATTAAAAACAGAAGTAAACCATAATATAAAAATGTAGCATTATTAATTTATAAATGTATGGAAGATTCAAGTAAAAACCCCTGGACCGATATTATCGAGATAGATCCACAAATTATTAATGACGCAGTTTAGTTACAATATAAGAACAAAAGAGAGATCAATGTTTTCTTGATATTGAAGTATATTTTTATACAGTATGTTTTATGAAGCAGGTGACGTGTGATATTGAAGTATATTTTTATACAGTATGTTTTGATCGTTACTACTCCATGTGTTTAAGTTTATATGAATCTATGTTCTTTTTTGTCCGTTCTAAAAAGAATGATCCATTTCTAAATTTGGTAACAATTTAGTTTAAACTTACAATTCTGCCCTTAATGAGAAGTTTTTATAATCACACAAATACTCTGGGTCCCTTTTTGACTTGTTTAAGACCACAAATTCCAGAAGTCTTCATTTTCTCTTAAACTCCGTCCCCAGTCAAACAGGTTCACATAAATTGGAATGAAGGGGTATCTTTTAAATTTTCTTTTTGTTGCATTGGGGAAGGCTCGAGGTAAGTAAAAAAGGAAAAGAAAGTAAATACTTATAGGTATCCGATGCTTACATAAAATTAAACAAGTTAATCTTTAACAGTTAAAAAAGTTTAAATACATATCATATAGTTATGATAGATAAATATATGTATGACAGACAAATATCTTGCATTCGTTAATTTGACGTAAACATAATGCAAGTAAATTTTTATCACACAATAATTAGAAGGTTATAATCAGTGGACACAGGACAATATGATTCCATGACATCAACTTCATTTGATCTAGCGAATATGCTATCATGAATTTAGTACGTAAGCAAGTATATAAATCAAGGTATATGTATCCAAACCAATAATTATTTGTGTTAAAAACAAGGATTCAAACTCACTATCTCCTTAAATCCCATAAATATATTAATCTTAAACATCATATAAAACTATTTTTACCACCTGGAATTCGATGTATTCTAAGATGCTATAACCAATAAGACAACACCCCAAACACAATAAATTCTCTCCAAGAAACCTCTTTCAGAAAATTTCCTTAAATTTAGAACCATTTTTTTTAGTTAAAAAAAAAAAAAAAAGATGTTATCACGAGCTTTTGTCACTAAACACCAAGTTAGAAGGAATTTCAACGATCATGAAGAAAACAGCTGCAGATCAATGTCTATACATGAGTACGAGGAATTCATCATCGGATTCAAACAAGATGTTCCCCTCGTATTTTTCGATGAAAATAACGATCCTAATCATAACCATGGTAATGTTGAATTGTGCAACCGTCTCATCTAAAAGCTTAATTAAACTCTTAGAAAGAAAATAATTTTACTTAATTATATTATGTCTCAACAGGTAAAGCAGTCGCTCGTTCTTGTGAGCCAAGATTGACACTAAAAGAAGTTTTAAGGGCTTCAGCTGGAGTCATGGGAGAGAGTCATTTTGGTATGACTGAGAAAGTTGTGCTTTTAAAAGGGAAAATATGTGCTCTAAAAAGGTTTAGGAAAGTTGTTGTGAAAAATAGTGAATTTGGGAAAAGAATTGAGAAATTTGCTAGGGTTAGTAGAGAGTGCAAGCAACTTGTTCCAATCACAGCTTATTTATACTCAAAGAGGATCAAGTTTGTTGTTTCTGACTATTATCCCATGGGTAGTCTAGCTGATTTACTTTCAGGTGAGCTTTCTTTTTCATATATATATATATATATATATATATAACTGAAAATAATCTAATTGCGGATTAATTATACATTATCAATGTATATAATATTTTACTTGTCGAGAGGCATAAGCTAATTTTTAATTAAATAGGAAGAAGGTTTTTAAAATGGCATATTATGCTTAAGTTACTGATATCTAAATTAATAATTTGTATATATTAAATAGATTTTTTAAAAATAAATATAGAGTTTGGACTAAAACGACTAGGTTTGACCGAACTCATGCCGTCAATGCTAGCTCCGCTACTGATCCAGACCCTCCTAGAAATGGTTATTGGTAGTATAAAATGAATAAAATAAGAGCTTCCTTGATATTAAAATTAAGTTAAATGTGCCATGTTTGATACAACGCCAAATAAAAAGTTAAGAGCTTTATTGAATACAAAACTAGCCAGAAGGTGAAACAAACAATCTGCTACAACATGTTAAATTATATTAATCGCATAAAAAGAGTTACACTATCAATGCATATAAGTGAAATCTTTTTACTCAAATTTCTTATCCTTATAGAATTCTTGGTTGCAGGGGCAAGGGATCTAGGTCAAACTGCACTAGAATGGAAACAACGTTTAAAAATAATTCTATGTATTGCTAATGGCCTTGCATTTATCCACTCTCAAAATCAACCAAAAAATCAAATTAAGGATCACAAGGACATATACTTAAATGTTCATGGCAATGTCAAGGCATCCAATGTAATGATCAACATTGATTTCACTGCTTGCCTTTCCGACTATGGCTTCGCGCAATTAGCAGAGTGGACAGAGTTTTCCGATACCTGGCAAAAGAAGCCACCCCTTCTTGAATATCTATTTTCTCATGAATTGCTAAGCCAGAAAAATGATGTGTATAATTTTGGTATTATTTTGTTGGACATATTAGGAAGGCAAGGGATGAAGAAAGAAGAGATGGAAAATATGGAGTTTGAATTTATAGTACAAGGGAAAGAAAGAAAACAAGCTTTCAATGTATTGAATATAGCTTTGAGCTGCACAAATAGTGATCAAGAGGCTAGGCCTACAATGGAAGAAATAGTGATATACTTAGGAGATGTTTTGAGGGTGAGAAATTAGTTGTTTTTTTTTTTTTTTTTTTTTTGTGCGCGTGAAATTAGAGACGATCCAAGATTTGAAGTTTATGTTTCTATTGATCTCAAGTTAATATACAATAATAATTGGGTTCATATTCAATTATGTATAAATATTTAGTGAATATGTGTATACTGAGTATAAGCAAAAACTACTATATTCACATGTACTCATATATTATACGGACAAGGGTTAAAAATGCCCCTAAACTATTGGAAAAGGTTTTAAAATACCCTTCATCCACCTTTTTGGTTCACTTATGCCCTTTGACCGTTAGGTTAATGCTGAATTAAAAATAATAATTATTTAATTCCACATGTCAACTTCTTATTGGTCGAAATTAAAACATCTAACCTATTAGAAAGATCCACCATATCTGCCCGTTTTTCGAACTAACTCGTCCGAACATTAAGCCGGCCTGAATAAAAGATTCAACCAAAAAAAGACGCCTCACTTCCATCTTACTATTTTCACCATGCTTATCTTAGGTTTGTCCACCTTTATGCCACTAAAAGTTGAAAGAAATAATATAATAGGAGTGACAATTTCTATCACTTATGCTAGTGCGAACTTCCAATAACTATTAGCAGTAGCATTACATCTGTGTGAAATATCTTTACCTCAACATGCATGTCGGTGAGTAAGTATTTTCCTAGGTTTGGTAGTTTCTTAATATTTATTAGCATTAACATTACATCAGGGCTAACAAATCCTAACTAATAAGCCCTATCACCCACATAAGCTGAACATTTATTTTCTCCAATTCAGTGCTAATTCTGTTTGTTGCATTGAAATTTATATATTCAACAACTTTCTCTGCCTCTTGTGGTTTCCCAGATTAGTCGAGAAAGTCCACTAGTGAAGCATAATTTTGATCTCCTGGTTTCCTAATGTGCTCTTTGCAGCAGTTAACCTGGAGTTAGATGGAAGTAGGACGTCTTTTATTAGTTGAACTTTTTATTCCGGTCCAGTTAATGTTTGGGGCGGGTTAGTCCGAAAAACGGGTAGATATGAGTGTGTCTTTCTAATAGGTTAGATATTTTAATATCGACCAATAAGAAGCTGTCACTTGGAATTTAAATAATTATTATTTTTAATTCATCATTGACCTAACGGTTAAAGGGTATAAGTGAACCAAAAAGGTGGATGAAAGGATATTATTAGCCCAATAGGTAGACGAAGGGTATTTTTATACCTTTTCTAATAGTTTAGGGACATCTTTAACCCTTTTCCGTATATTATATTATGACCCGCCCCACTGTAAAACATATGTTTGGTCCGCATATTATATGGATAAAAAAAATATAAATGATGAAAAAGAAAGTACGTCTTGAAACATGTTTGAAACTTTTGGGTTACTGAAATGATGTTTTTACTATCGGTCTTTGACCATATTTGTTGATATGTTTGATCTTTTTCACACTATATTATTAGATTCTTGACATAAACATAATGGTCCTTGACTAAAAAAAATTGGGATTTTTATCTAGTTATACTATATTAGAAACTTATTTACCTATGTTCTCTATGTTTTGAAGTTTTTAATAAGTATCTAGGTTTTTCTTACAAATTATATATATTGCTTCCTAAAAGAATACACTCCATTATTAGTGCCTTCAATTAAGGGATTAAATTATATTCTTTCCTTTTTTTTCCCTCTCCTCTTCTCTCTCCTTTTTTTTTTCCAATTAAAATCCCTTAATCTACGCCCAAAATCTCCATCGTCTCTCCTCTCACCATTAACTTTATATTATTAAAAAATATTCTGAAATTTATTGTAGGATAACTGTATAATAATTGTATCTGGGTTGTGTCAGCTACATAAATGCTTAAAATATAAATGTATCATACTTGTATCACGTTTGCATCTAACTTGTATCTGGTATATTAATACACAAAATAATACATGATACAATACTAATAAACTAATATACAATTATCATACTTGTGATACAAACTGTGAAATTCGCCATGAACGCACAATTGCTCGTAACAATATGCAATGAATATACAATAATCATACGTTTGTAATACAATTCGTGCAACAATGATACATATACAATTATAATACAATCCCGATACATTTCTGAAAAATTATGACACAATTATGATCTTCATCTTCATCTTCTGTATATGATTGCCAATGAGTCACAGCAAATTTCGCACCCTCCTTGATAAAGAACTTTTGTCTCTAAATTAACAAACAAAAAAGGTTTTTTTAATCGATAGTATTATTTTCTAAAATTTCATAAACATATGAAATTTAAGAAACTAAATTCATATGTAATAACATCAAACATACAAAAAACATACTATACTGATATAAAAAAATGTAGAATAATTTTTACAGTAGCTCATACAATCAGTATACAAAAAACTTAACGAGAATAAATAAAATTAATCTCTATATAAGCAATGTAAAACACAATAAAAACAATGTAATTAANAATCATGTCCTTACAATTCTTGATTGTGGAAGAAGTTAAGCTTTTGGCGAATAAAAAAATCTTTGACTATACTGATAATAAAAAAAATTGGTGAAATTAATTTTTTCAGAGGCCTCATACAATCAGTATACAAAAAAACTTACGAGAATAAATAAATTATCTCATATAAGCATGTAAAACACAATAAAAATATGTAATTTAACGTACATTTTTGAAAAATTGTGACACAATTATGATCTTCATCTTCTTCAAATTTCAATCACAATATAGGTCTTCATCTTCTTCATCTTCTATATATGATTGCCAATGGTAGAAGTTTGGGGTGGGTCTTACGAGGAAGGGAGGGCAATGTGGCTTGAGACTTGGAGAAAATTGAAAAAGATTGAAATTTGTTGAAGATGGGAGTTGAGGGAGAATCGGAATCGCTGAAGAAGAGGGGTTGGGGAGGGTTTTCTGAAAGAGAACATATGATTTTGGGGTGGGTTTGTTGAGGAAATGAAGGGATTTTGGGTAAGTATTGATTTTGGGTATCTTAAATGTGAGATATTTTATGTAACTAATACCCACTATTTAAGGTATATTTAATTTCCTCTTTTTTTAAGGTTTTGGGTAAAACAAGTAAATATAGGTATATAGAGTTATTAATAAGAAACCTAAATAAAAGTAGTAAATAGGTTTCTACCATAGTATAGCTAAGTAAAAATCCCAAAAAAATTATCAATTCAAATATGAATCTTGACGTGTGAAATTTAAATAAGCATTTTACTACGTAAAAGTTTGGTGGGCTTAATATGTTGGGTCTCCAAAGCCACACACTTAAGTTGGCTCATTCTTTATTTATTTGGTAAATAGACAGTTTTATAGAGATAGCCATTTTTTGTATTGTATTAGAAGTAGTCAGATGTAATAGCTTAGTTCAATACATTGTGCTAGTTTTGTAAACATTATGGATCGGGTCTAAGTGAAGTATAAACAGTCAAAGGCCCAACTGTATTGGGTTGGCCGACCATTTTCCATCTCTCACTGCCTCGTTCGTATCTTTCTCTCTGATAAGAAGGATCTAGAATCCCTAATCTCCATTGACGATCCTTTTGATTGAGCTAATGTTTTCTGTATCAACATGGTATCAGAGCGGGAGATGGTCAGTCCTTACTCTCCTCTATCGAGCAATGTTACCCTCACCTGATTTCGTCAAGTTTTCACTGTCGTCGGAGTTTGGTGGCTTCCGTTGATTTCTCGACTGGAAGTTATTTTTTTTGGTTTGATTTTTTCATTGTTGTCATCAGAGAAGCTGTATTAGCGCGAAGTTTCCATTTTCTGATTGAATTTTGGCTACTCGAAGGTTCCAGATTTTGTCAGATTAGGGTTTGCTCGGTGAACTCATCAGAGTTTTGTTCGTCTTCCAAGCCTTACTTCTTCAGGTTGCGAAGAAGGCTGGTATTCTCTTCTCTTATCTGATTGCTTGCTTTGTGGTATTTGGTGTTATCATTTGTGACTTGTTGCCGTGAGTTGTCGATTGATACTTCCTAATTGCTATCATGACTGGTTCTAGTACATCTTCTGCATATACTCCTGAGCCTTCATCCCCCTTGTATCTCCAATCTTCTGATGTTCCCGGAGTATCACTTGTTCCTGTACATTTCTCGGGGAATGGTTTTGGGGGATGGAAGTGTAGCATGATAGTTTCTCTGTCCGCTAGGAATAAGATAGCTTATATTGATGGTTCATGTCCCAAACCTACTGCGACTTCCCCTGATTATAAGCAATGGGATTGTTGTAACAACATGGTTATATCATGGATAACTAGCTCGTTGTCTTCAGAAATAGCTGAAAGTGTTCAATACTCTGAAACAGCTGAAAGCATTTGGAAACAATTAAATAATAGATATGGAACTATAAATGGGACCAAAGTATTTGAATTAAAAGGGGAATTAGCATCTACTTATCAAGGATCCCTTGATATTGCTTCCTATTTCACCAAACTTAAAAGAATATGGGATGAGTTGGGGGTAATGTGCAGTAGTCATGCAAATACTTGCATATGTGCTGCTAAAGAAGGTCTTCAGAAGGAGAAAGAGGAGGATAAAGTTCATCAATTCCTCATGGGATTGAATGAGGTATATGTGGGTGTCAGAAGCAATATGATAATGATGCAACCTTTGCCATCTCTTGACAATGTCTATAACATCCTCCTGCAAGATGAAAAACAAAGACAAGTCAATCCTGCCACACAATCTGCTACTGAATCAGCATCTTTCAATGTCAATCCTCCCAACAACAAACCTTTTCAACCACAAATTAATGTTCAGGGATATCAGAGACAATTTAATCAAAGAGTCAGTTTTGACCAATCCAAGTCTAACCTCTTTTGTAAGTATTGTAAGAAATCAGGACATTCCATTGATAAGTGTTTCAAGCTTCATGGGTTCCCTCCAAATTTCAAGTTCGCTAAAGGCAAGAAAGTAGCTGCCAATGTGGTTATGGACTCTGATTTTTCTACTTCTGAATGTTCTTCTCCCAACCAAGCCCTTGTTCCTGCTGTTGGTTCAAATGAACATAGTTCTTGGGTACCTGGTTTGACAAAGCAGCAGTATTCTCAGCTGATTTCACTGCTACAGCAATCTCATATCTCTGATTCTGGACCTTAACTCAACATTATGAGCTCTGCCAACTTTGCTGGTACTTTACTGCCTAAGAATGTAGTATATAGTTTTAATTCTACTCTACTTAGTCAATCTGATTCTTTAACTTGGATAGTTGACTCTGGTGCATCAGATCACATGACCTCTAACAAAGATTACCTTATTAATATCACACCTTTACCTATTCCTTTCCTTGTTTCCCTACCAAATGGGTACAAAGTTAAAGTCACTTGTACAGGTTCCTTTTCCTTAACTGATTCCATTATTCTTACAAATGTTGTCTATCTACCTTCCTTTAAACACAATCTTATTTCTGTACATAAACTCACAGACCAGTTTGATCGCATAGTTAAGTTTACCAGACTTTCTTGTCTCATACAGGTCCCTTCTCTGAAGAAGTCTCTGGATCTTGGTAAACTGGATTGTGGGTTATACAAGTTTGTATGGGAGAAGCCTTCTCAGCATCAAGCTGCTCTGTCAAATTCTTGCAGCTTACCATCTGTTTGTGATCCTGTTCCTATTTCTTCTATTGTAAATACTATTTCTTCCACCTGTAATAAAGCTGCTATGAATAAAATGATGGATATTGTTTTGGCATAGTAGACTTGCTCATGTTCCTTTTTTTAGAATGAAAAGTATTTCCTAAGTGTCTTCTGATATTTCTTCCACACAGTCTTTTACATGTCATGTTTGTCCAATGGCTAGGCAAACTAGATTGCCTTTCCCCGATAGCTCAATTCATAGCTCTAAGCCTTTCCAACTTATCAATGTTGACACTTGGGGACCATATCACACACCTACTTACTCAGGTTCTAAATACTTTCTTACTATTGTTGATGATTTCACTAGAAGCACTTGGACTCACTTAATGGGCTCCAAGAGTAATGCTTTCCCTCTTCTTAAGGCCTTTGTTGCACTTGTAAAGACACAATTTCATATGACTATTCAGTGTATAAGGTCTGACAATGCTTTAGAGTTAGCAGCTAGTCATGCTGCTATTTCCTTCTTTTCTGAACATGGTATAATTCATCAAACAAGCTGCCCTCACACACCTCAACAAAATGGTGTGGTTGAGAGGAAGCATAGAACTCTTCTTGAAGCTTCTGGAGCCTTACTTTTTCAGTCCCAAGTTCCCATTAGATTCTGGGGAGACTGTCTCCTCACAGCCACCTATATTATAAATAAACTTCCCTCTAGCTTGCTTCAAAATAAATCTCCTTATGAGTTTTTATTTGGCAAAAAGCCTCCCAGCACCTCTTCTCCTCCTGACATAGATGCTGCAGTTTCTCCTTCAGTTGTTGTCCCTGATTCTGCCCCTGCTTCTCCTTCTTTCAATCCTGATGCTGTTATTCCTGCACCATCCTCTATTTCTCTTAGAAAATCTGATAGACCTTATAATCCTCCTTCTTATTTAAATGATTACATCTACAAGCTGCCCAATTCCCTTTCTTTCTCCTCTTCTAAGCTAATAGAATTTGAACCATATACATATTCCCAGGCAGCTCCTATCCCAGCTTGGCAAGATGCCATGAGGAAAGAGTTTGAGGCTTTGGAAGCAAATCACACTTGGGATATTGTTGAGCTTCCTCCGGGCAAGAAGCCAATTGGTTGCAAATGGGTCTATAAGATCAAATACAAAGCTAACGGTGAGATTGAAAGATACAAGGCTAGGCTTGTCATTAGGGGGGACACATAGATTGAGGGGGTGGATTTCAATGAGACTTTCTCTCCTATTGTGAAAATGTCTAACTGTTAAGTGCTTGATTGATGTTGCTGTTAAAAAGAATTAGTCTTTGTTTCAACTTGATGTCAATAATGCTTTTCTTTATGGTGACTTAGATGAAGATGTTTATATGAAATTACCCCCAGGTCTCTCTGTTGCTTCTCCTTCTTCTGTCCCTTTGGCTTGTAAGCTGAAAAAATTACTCTACGGGTTGCGTCAAGCCTCTAGACAATGGTATGCCAAGTTATCCGAGGCTCTTTATTCTAGAGGGTATCATCATTCCCTCAATGACTATTCTCTTTTCATCAAAGGATCTCCAGGTCATTTGGTGATATTAGTAGTCTATGTTGATGATATCATCCTCACGGGTGATGATTTGGTTGAA
Organism: Nicotiana attenuata; assembly: GCF_001879085.1. Lineage (NCBI taxonomy): Eukaryota > Viridiplantae > Streptophyta > Magnoliopsida > Solanales > Solanaceae > Nicotiana > Nicotiana attenuata. Next base: position 65,721 of record NW_017670711.1, on the reverse strand, counting down.
ATTTCAGCTTTGAAGCAGTTTTTGGATGATGAGTTTAAAATTAAAGACTTGGGTTTCCTACACTATTTCCTAGGCATTGAGGTTACTGTTTTCCCTGATGGTGTTCTTTTAAATCAAAAGAAATTTGTTTCTGATATGCTAAAAGAGTTTGATTGTTTGGGGGTCACTTTTTTTGCTAGTCCTCTAGAACTCACCCCAAAGTTCAAGGCTGCTGAAGGTGAGGTTTTGTCATCTCCTGAGAAGTACAGGAGACTCATTGGCAAGCTGCTTTTTTAACTCACACTCGACCTGACATATGCTTTGGGGTTCAACATTTGAGCCAATTATTGCACACTCCCAGGATACCTCATATGGTTGCTGCCCTCCACTTGCTCCGCTATCTTAAAGGCACACTTGATTTTGGTTTATTTTACTCTAACAATCATGATTTCTCTGTGAAGGCTTATACTGATAGTGATTGGGCTGCTTGCCCCGACACTCACAAATCTGTCTCAGGCTATTGTATATTCTTGGGCGACAGTCTTGTTGCCTGGAAATCCAAAAAGCAGCATGTGGTTTCTCTCTCATCCGCTGAAGCTAAGTATCGAGTTGTCCGGCATGTGGTGGCTGAATTAGTTTGTTTGTCCCACTTGTTACATGATCTGGCAGTCCCTATTTTTTTTCCTGTTTCCGTCCTATGTGATAACATGGCAGCTCTTCATATTGCGAAGAACCCGGTGTTCCATGAGCGTACAAAACATATCGAAGTGGATTGTCACTTCATCAGAAATAAATTGGCTGAGGGGTTCCTCCAATTGTCCCATGTTCCTACCTCCAATCAAATAGCCGATGTCTTCACTAAACCACTGCCTGGGGTCCCCCATCATACCTTTCTAGGCAAGTTGAAGGTGGTTTCCCCCTCCAACTTGAAGGGGGGTGTTGGGCCTCCAAAGCCACACACTTAAGTTGGCCCATTCTTTATTTATTTGGTAAATAGACAATTTTATAGAGATAGCCATTCTTGTATTGTATTAGAAGTAGTCAGATGTAATAGCTTAGTTCAATGCATTGTGCTAGTTTTGTAAAAATTATGGACCGGGTCTAAGTGAAGTATAAATAGTCAAAGGCCCAACTGTATTGGGTTGGCCGACCGTTTTCCATCTCTCACTGCCTCGTTCGTATCTTTCTCTCTGATAAGAAGGATCTAGAATCCCTAATCTCCATTGACGATCCTTTTGATTGAGCTGATGTTTTCTGTATCAACATAATATGAAATTAATATATGTGCCTTATATATCAAGGAGCTTCGTAACCAATAATGATTTAATAGCTATTTCCTTCTCTCTTTATAAATAACAGTCCCGTTCGATTCATAGTGTTGATGTTACTTTTTCTTTGACTTTTATACTATTGCATTTCTTTCTATATTATATTGCGATCATGCATACTTGCTTTGAGCCGAGGGTCCTGTATGGGGTCAAATTTGACCGTCAACGTCTCTACGCCAATGGGTACGCCCAGTGAGTATACGTCAACTAACGTAAGGGTACGACTTGGACGTGGGGACAAAAGCGACATCGTTTAAGACTCAGTGTCTTCACTAGGAAAACGTTACCTATTTTTGTATCTTTTTGATTATTTCGAGGGAGGTCTCCTACTATATAAGGGAGACCTTCACATTGTAAAGGGGGATGATTCTGGAAGAATACAACTCACTCATTTTCTCCTACTCTCTCTCTATCTCTATCTCTAACGAATACTTTCTCTTGAGTTCATATTATCATTTTACACTATTAGATCTACAACAACAACTTCATTTTTCATCTCTAGGTCTATTATATTTGATTACGATTTACCCTTTCCTACTTTTGATTGTTCTTAAGCTTGCAAAGTATATCGATAACTTTTGAGCAAAACAATTTGGCGCCGTCTGTGGGGATTTCGAGAATAAAAATCATAGTATCCACCTAGAGAGCAACCAACTACCATTCTCTACAAAAGATGGCTGAAAATAACACCAGAATGAAAGCGATAGTGGGTGTTACAGCCAATCTCCTTGATCCTCTCAACGAGGCCGGTGACGAGGGCATTTTTAATGCAACCCCTAGCATCACGTCAGGTGCATAGATCTCATCTTCCCCATCCGAATATCTGGGAGCTTCCACATCTGCGGCTAAGGAAGCACCCCCGGTGGTCAAGAAGCTACTGGGAGAATGGCTAACAAGCACTCTAAGTGGCTTGGTTGAGAAGTCACCGCAAAGTAATGTCAGGTGTATACCAACGGTAGGTACCACTGCTGCCGTGGGTGAACCTGAAGCTGCACGAGAAAATAACAAACCCATCGAAGAAATGGAGAAAAGGCACTCCGCTGAAAGAACATCAGGAGAGGGTAGACAAGATCCCCGGAGCTCCCAAGTTGCTACCAAAACGCGACGTGGGGAGGTTCGTTGAACAACCATACACTGAAGAAGCTGCCCCTCACCCTATCCCAAAAACCTTCAAGATGCCACCCTACTTGAGGGTATATGACGGAATCACAGATCCCGAGGATCATCTGATCCATTATGTCACTGCTGTAAAGGGCAAACAAAGGGATGGTTCGAGGGCAACCAAGAAGCTACTAAGCCGCCTTATGAAATATCCCCCTACCACATGGGAGGAAATCCACAACGCCTATTGCGCTGAGGTACGAGCGGACGAGGATGATCTTAATGGGTCGACCCAACGGCTAACAACGATACACTCAGAAATAAGGAGGGATCGACGCAATGAAGGACGGCGAGAACAACTCCTACGCTCCAACAAAGACGACACCAGCCATACACCAGATCCTCCCATCCACCACCAAGGCATACGGACGCGCTACAGCGACACGTCGCCCCACTCTGAAACAAAAGAGGTACGCCTCCTTTATTATCCGCCCATAACTTTTGTATGTCTCCTTCAGAAATAGTGTACGCACTGGAGAAGCTGGGCACCAAAGTGCAGTGGCCGCAGAAGATGAAATCAGACCCTGCCACGAGGAAATCAAACGTCCTATGTGAGTTCCATCAGGAACGGGGACACAAAACCGAAGACTGCATAGGCCTACTGCACGAGGTGGTCAGGATGCTGAACCAGGGATACCTGAAGGAATTACTCAGTGACAAAGGGAAAATCAACTTGGGACGCGGACGGGAACAACCCCACGGGCCGCCAAAGCTGCCCTCCCCAGCACGCACGATAAATATGATCGTCGGAGGCGGCGATGACTTAGCGATCAATCATGTCAAGTTCGCCACCACGCACAAACTAAAGCGGACCATCGCCCATGAACGGTATGACGACTTCGAAGATAGTATCACCTTCGATAAGTCTGATGCCGACGGTTTGTCTTTCACTCATTACGATGCTTTAGTTATCACTATACGTATCGCTGATACAGATGTTAAAAGAATCATGATTGACGACGGAAGCAACGCCTGTATTATCCACCCGAGGGTCCTCATACAAATGGGACTCGAGGATAAGGTAATACCGCGTTGCATAACACTAACTGGTTTTAACAATGCAGTAGAACAGACATCCGAAGAAATATCACTGCCCGTTTTAGCAGGAGGAGTCACGCTGGAAACAACTTTCCACGTGATGAACCAGGAAACGGCGTACAACGTCATCATAGGGCGCCCGTGGATACACGCTATGCGAGCGGTCCCTTCAAGCCTTTACCAAGTGATCAAGTTCCCTACCCCATGGGGAGTATTCAGCATTCGAGGCGAGCCGCGCACCGCACAGAATGCTACAAAATAGCTCAAGATTGCGCCCACACCCAACAGCTAAAGGGGGCGAGCGCGGAGGCATAGCAATTAGCTATGTCGGGGACTAAGGTCAACCCGACAACGAACGCCATTAGAGACCCCGACGTCGTGGAGGCCTGTAAAGCAACGGTCGAAGATCTCGACCCAGTCCAATTGGACGACACCGACCTTACAAAGAAAGCCTACATCGGGCACGGCCTCGCCAACCCAAGTAAGTATCATGAATTCCTAACTAACCATGCAGATTTGTTCGCTTTTTCCCATTCAGATATGCCGGGAATCCCGCGAGACATCGCCACCCACAAGCTGAATGTCGATCCATTACATCCGCCCGTGCGACAGATGAGAAGGAAATTCAACGCCGCTATCAATGAACCGGTCAGTGAGGAAGTAGACAAGTTACTGGCCAACGGCTCCATCAGAGAATCGATGTACCCCCAGTGGGTCGCCAATGTCGTCATGGTCAAAAAGAAAAATGGGAAGTGGAGAATGTGTGTGGATTTCACCAATCTGAACAAAGCATGCCCAAAGGATTCATTCCCACTACCCCACATCGACCAATTGATTGACGCCACCGCAGGACATGAACGGCTGAGCTTCTTAGATGCCTACTCTGGCTACAATCAAATCATGATGGCCGAGGAGGACCAGGAGAAGACGACTTTCATCACCCACCAAGGGACTTACTGCTACAAGGTAATGCCCTTTGGGCTCAAAAATGCAGGGGCTACGTACCAAAGACTGGTCACCAAAATGTTCAAAGAGCAGCTTGGTAAGACTATGGAAGTCTATATCGACAATATGCTGGTGAAGTCGACAAGAAAAGAGGACCACATCGACCATCTGAAAGAAGCCTTCGGGATATTGAGAAGGTACGGGATGAAACTGAACCCCGAGAAATGCGCCTTCGACGTGACCTCAGGAAAATTCTTAGGATTTCTCGTATCACAACGAGGCATCGAGGTCAACCCAGATCAGATCAAGGCGATAGACGCAATACCTGAGATGTTGAACAGCAAAAAACAGGTGCAAAAGCTGACGGGGCGAATAACCGCCCTATCCAGGTTCATCTCACGATCTTCCGACAGGTGCCATAAATTTTTGAATGTGCTGAGAAAGGACAATGGGTTACAGTGGAATGAGGAATGCGTCCAAGCCTTGAGAAAATCGAAAGCATACCTATCTTCGCCACCACTGCTGGCCAAAGCAAGTCCAGGCGAGCCCCTGCAGGTATATTTGGCCGTATCCGAGGTCGCTGTCAGCGCAGTCTTGGTTCGTGAAAACGAAGGTACGCAATCTCCTATTTACTATATTAGCAAAACCTTAGTGGACGCCGAAACACGGTATCCGCACCTTGAAAAATTAGCTTTGGCATTGGTCGTAGCTTCACGGAAGCTCTGACCCTATTTTCAGTGCCACCCCATAAAGTAGTGACGACCTTCCCCTTGAGAAGCATCCTACATAAGCCTGAGTTATTAGGCAGGCTCACCAGATGGGCCATAGAGCTCAGCGAGCACGATATCTCATATCACCCAAGAAACGCCATCAAGTCGCAAGTACTTGCCGACTTCAGCGCAGAGATATTACCAAAGGCAGAACTAGAGGCACGTCGTGCCCCCTCCAACACCGACCTATGGACTCTTTACACTGATGCCGCCGCTAATGCCTCGGGATCGGGACTGGGACTCGTTCGCGAGGTCCCCACGGTGAAATAATTTACCAGTCCATACGATGCCCCGAGATGACTAACAACGAGGCCGAGTACGAGGCTGTTATTGCAGGTATTAAACTAGCCATCAAGTATGGAGCTCGACGACTCATTCTCCATTGCGACTCCCAACTCGTGGTGAACCAGGTCACTGGGACTTACCAAATCAAGGAGCAGAGATTGCAAAAATACCAGTCAGAAATCCACAGATTAATGACTGAGTTCGACGAGTGCCGCTTCGAACAAGTTCCGAGGGCACGAAACGTTGAAGCAGACGGTCTAGCAAAATTGGCCGCAGCCACTAAAAACTTCAACAAAGAAAGTATGGTCACCCTCCTCCATTCAGCCATCGATCACCCTGAGGTACTCTCTTTAAATTTGACTTGGGACTGGCGCAACCAATTTGTATCCTATCTGCAGGATGGAACACTCCCACTCGACAAAAAAGAAGCCAAGAAGCTCCGCGTACAGGCCGCCCGGTATTGCCTGATAAACCACGAGCTCTACAAAAGGACGTTTGGCGGACCCCTAGCCAAGTGCTTAGGGCCACACCAAACAATGCTCGAAGAGGTATAAGAAGGTCATTGCGGTGCCCACACAGGTAACCGCGCCCTCGTGCGCTGCATAATACGGTCCGGCTATTATTGGACCACTATGAAGAAAGACGCAGCGGAATATGTTCGCCGATGCGAACAATGCCAAAAGTATGCCCCCATGATACACCAACCAGGAGAACCACTTCACTCAATCACTTCCCCATGGCCTTTCATCAAATGGGGAATGGACATAGTCGGTCCCCTACCAGCGGGACGAGGAAAGGTACGATTCCTATTAGTTTTAACTGACTATTTTTCCAAGTGGGTGGAAGCAGGTGCGTACGCCCAAATACGCGAACAGGAAGTCATCGCCTTCATATGGAAGAATATCATCTGCCATTTCGGCATCCCCAAGGAAATCAGCTGCGACAACAAACGACAGTTTATCGGCCAAAAGACGACAGAGTTCTTCGACAAATGGCATATTAAGCGAATACTCTCCACGCCATATCACCCTGCCGCCAACGGCCAAGCAGAGTCTTCCAATAAAACAATACTGAACATACTGAAGAAGAAATTTGAGGAAGCTAAAGGGCTATGGCCCGAGCTACTACCGGAAGTGTTGTGGGCACACCGGACCACACCCAAATCCTCCACAGGAGAAACACCATACTTACTGGTCTACGGAACCGACGCGGTCATACCAGTCGAAGTCGGCGAACCAAGCTTGAGGTATTCACATACCAGCGGAGCAGAGAATGACATAAACAGACTTCAAGACCTCGATGAGGCCGAGGAAAGAAGAGAAATGGCCCACATAAGAATGGTGGCTCAGAAACAACAAGTCGAAAGATACTACAACAAGAGAGCCAAAATAAGACCACTAAAAGTGGGAGACTACGTCCTCAAAGCCAAAACGTTGGCATCAAAAGACCCAAGCGAAGGAAAACTGGGCACCAATTGGGACGGACCCTACAAAATCACAGCAGCAGCAAGTAAAGGAGCATTTCAATTAGAAACAATGGAAGGAAAAACGCTCCAAAACAATTGGAACGTCGCCCACCTCAAGTATTTTCATTTCTGAAAGGCGTCTCCCGAGTCGCACTCTTTTTCCCTTACCCGAGTTTTGTCCCAATTGGGTTTTCTCGAGGAGGTTTTTAACGAGGCGACAGAGGGGACACCTGGAGATATTTGCGGAACAAGTTTATCATACCAGTCACTCCATACGCTCTCCTGACTGACATGACAAAAGGACTGGACTAGCATGATCTCCAATGTATAAACGGCTAAGGCCATCTCCAATGTATGAACGGCTAAGGCCATCTCCAATGAATGAACGACTAAGGCCATCTCCGATGTATGAACGGCTAAGGCCATCTCCGATGTATGAACGGCTAAGGCTATCTCCAATGTATGAACGGCTAAGGCCATCTCCAATGTATGAACGGCTAAGGCCATCTCCAATGTATGAACGGCTAAGGCCATCTCCAATGTATGAACGGCTAAGGCCATCGTCGTCGATAAGTCGACCCAGCCCGACTACGACAAACTAGTAATTCAAAGACAATCGAAGTTATGTACATGGCTAAGGCCATTGACAGTATTATGGCTCAGGCCACCATCGTCAATAAGTCGACCCATCTCGACTACGACAAGCAAGTAATTCGACGACAATCGAAGTTACGTACATGGCTAAGGCCATCGACAGTATTATGGTTCAGGCCATCGTCGTCAATAAGTCGACCCAGCTCGACTACGACAAGCAAGTAATTTGACGACAGTCGAAGTTACGTACACGGCTAAGGCCATCGACAGTATTATGGCTAATGCCATTGTCGTCAATAAATCGACCCAGCTCGACCACTACAAACAAGTAATTCAACGACAGTCGAAGTTACGTACATGGCTAAGGCCATCGACAGTATTATGGCTAAGGCCATCGTCGCCAACAGTCGCCAATCCTGTTCGACTACGATGAAAGGTACTCAAATAACAATTGAAGTGATGCCATTATTATCTAAAGCCACCACTATCTAGCGTCGAAGCCGCATCCTATCGGCGGATAACACAGACAACGTTCGAGAAACACACTGAAAATCCTAGAAGTAAGTGAGCACCCGCTCTGCGGAGACGAGGTACCAAAAATAAAAGATACAAAAGGAAAAGAATGACAGCAAAAGTACGACTTTCATTATCATTCAAAAAATGCATGTACACCTGACCTTTCAAAAGGTCCCATTTACATTCCAAAATACAACAAAACAAAATATATACAAGTCCTAAGAGGCTTCGCCGCTTCAACCGTCGTCCCCCGCCTGAACGCCACCTTGTTCATCGCCGCTCCCGGGTTGATAAGTTGCAGAGATCCAAGAGCCGGATTCTAGACGGTTAACGTCTTCGGAGTTATAGCCCGCCTGGTCTGGGGAGTCAGAACTATAACCACAGGTTTCGCGGGCGACGCGGGCTACGCGCCGTTGCCAGAGGCGTATACCCACCCTCATCAGGCCTTGGTGCATGCTTCTTTTGCGCCCGCCGCCTCCTCTCCACCTCCAAAATGAGAGTCTAGGTCATATCCTTGCGGCCTGCTCGCTGTGTTGTAACAGGTTATACCCTCCTGGGATCATAATTCGGCGGTTGGATCGCTATCCCCTTGCCCGTTATCAACCGCCGTCTCTTTCTCTCTGGCGACTCCTCACCTTCAGAAGTCTCCTCCATAGACCGCGGGGACGGCACTGAAGGAGTCGTTTCACTTGCGGACGCCGCCATAGGCGCAACCTCCTGCTGCTCTTCTCCCTGTCAACACGAGTAAGTCAGGTAACAAAACCTAAGGGAGCTTCCAAACCAAGGCCGAAGATTACCTGACGGGCCGTACTGTTGAAGAAATGCAGCCCAGGTACGGCATTCCTCCGCATAAGGTATCAATCTTTCCACCCACGATTTAATACTGTCAATAAACTGGGGTGGAGAAGCCCTCGCTACAAAAAAAAAAGAAATCACAGTGGCCGAATGGTCAAGGTCACGAACAGTCATGAATTCTGCAAATAAAGGTACTGGTTCTGGGTTCCATCTTTCCGGGAATCCTTTAGGGTTAGACACCAGGTGCTCCGTTCTGATGTAGAAGTACCTACGCCAGAAGTGGCGGTTGGCCTTGTCGTCAGACTTAACTACCAAACCTTTCGTGCCACGGCTTTTCAATTGCAACATGGTACCCATCAGGTAACCAGGGCTGAATAACTGTAAAAGATGATGAACTGAGACGCCGCACTCAGCCTTAGCTGCGTACGTGGTCAGAATCCTGCACACCTTCAAGGTGTAAGGAGTAAGCTGAGTCGGACACACATTGAAAAAACGACAAAGCTCCTCTGCTAGAGGGTAAATCGGGAGACTATAACCGATCAAAAATGGGTACTCGTAAAATATGCAGTACCCAGGCCTGTGCACATTGGCATAGTCCATCCCAGCCGGAGCCATTTCCACATGGTCCGGAATGTTGTGTGTCGCTCGAAGGTTGTCTAGATGAGATTGCAATAAATCACTATGCTCCCAGGAAGGGCTCGCCCTAGATGGGTCAGTGTCCTTGGTCTTTTTACCACCTTGACGACGTTTTACCATGATGATTCTGTTGGGGAAATAAGGCACTAACGACGAGAAATATGACTTCAAAGAAGTGGAGGAGTCTCACACGAAATAACGGTTACAAGAAAGAAAGGCAAAGAAGTAAACCAGAAAATGTTTTCCAAAGGTTCGAAAGATGAATCGGATTGAACCTCTCCCCCATTTATAGGGTTAGGTTGCGCAGAAATCGAAGAGTCATGATTCAAAACGTGCGCGGGAAACCAAAATGTCACATCATCCTTTGAACCGCCTCGGGAGTAAGTATAATAGTGACGCATACAGGTGATGACGTCATTCCGAAAAGGAAGCCACGCGTCAGTGGCTCAACAACGTCATACATTTCCCCTCATTCACGTTGCCGCCCCAGGTCGAGGTCAAATTCTCCTAAGACGAGGTTTGCATTTCCGCCCATTGAAGACGCCTACTGAATGCGTCTCCAACGAACGGAGGGACTAACTGTATAGGGTCAAATTTGACCGTCAACGTCTCTACGCCAATGGGTACGCCCAGTGAGTATACGTCAACTAACGTAAGGGTACGACTTGGACGTGGGGACAAAAGCGACATCGTTTAAGAATCAGTGTCTTCACTAGGAAAACGTTACCTATTTTTGTATCTTTTTGATTATTTCGAGGGAGGTCTCCTACTATATAAGGGAGACCTTCACATTGTAAAGGGGGATGACTTTGGAAGAATACAACTCTCTCATTTTCTCATACTCTCTCTCTATCTCTATCTCTAACGAATACTTTCTCTTGAGTTCATATTATCATTTTACACTATTAGATCTACAACAACAACTTCATTTTTCATCTCTAAGTCTATTATATTTGATTACGATTTACCCTTTCCTACTTTTGATTGTTCTTAAGCTTGCAAAGTATATCGATAACTTTTGAGCAAAACAGGTCCAACGGAATTAACCTCTTTACTTGCATAAAGTAGGGGTAAGATGGTGTATACACTAGCCTTGTAGATCCCATTGTGAGATTACACTGCGTATGTTATTGTTATTGTTATTGTTGTCCTATTTGATTCAATTTAGGAATATCTTAATTGATTGAACATAATATTTTACGATTTTCGTCCATTTTGAATAATCGTTATACCACATATCTTATTGTGATCTATTTGAATGTGAAAAAGAAGTTGTGGTAAAGAAGGTCTTATTTTTCCCCCATAATAAAGGGATCTTAGAAGGGACAGACACTGATGAAATATGGAGTAGCCTCACGTGTGGTTCTGCACTTTGATTCGTTGGTTCCTTTCTAGTTTTCTATCACTAATTACAGAGTCAAGAGGACCACTTTATTTCTATAATGTCACTGAATCATGTCAGATCTTACACGTGTGCTTTTATTACTACCCTTCACTCTCATGCCAGACAGGGTCCTCCTCCTCCTCATATAATAATAATAATAATAATAATAATAATAAATACTTTTAAGAAAAACACTTCTCAAGATGTCGGACTTATTTAATTTGTTGATGTTGAAACATTGATATCGAGTTTTGAACATGTTATCATGCAATAAAATTTTAAATCTTATACCATACTATTATTTTTCGTGCTGTATCTGAGGCTGCTTTTAACTTTTTTTTAAAACTTCAAGGGCAATTTTGTCATAAGAATTTTGGTACCAAATTACTTTGGCACATGAAAGAATTGTAATTAGCAATAGCTTCTACCGTAACTCACAAAAATGACTTCGTTTGGATGTGGTTATTCATTAATAACATTTACTTATTCTTCAAGAATTGAATTTGTATCATTAAATTAAACTCAATATTCCAAGTAATATACAGTTCACATTTCAAGCTCTAAGTGTAGCGCGATTAAGATATGATTCAATCAATCTCATTTAGTCACGGTATCTATGACACTTGGACCAATTACTACACATTGTACCACTCCTTTTCCTTTTAATAACTGAAAATATAGGTGAATAGGCCTGCAGTTAGAATATTATATTACTAACAGTAACAAGCTATCATTATTTGTTTGATTAAATCATGTAAATTGTTTAGTCTAATCGTACATTTTGACTGATCCCAGTAGCCAGTAGTTTACTTTAATTTTTTAAAAAAAATATAATGTGTTGACTTTTTCTTCCAAAGCGTGTGGGTTAGCAGTATTTTAAGATTCTTTTAGCAGAACCCAAGGAATCAAGAAGCTTCGGGTTAGATTCATTGTGTCTCCTTAATTAAAGCATGCTTTTGCAATAATTTACATTAATTTCACATTATCTTTAGCGCTTACACGAAGGATTAGTGAAGAGATAAACAAAACTTCAATATCTTTTTTCTTGAAAAACTTCACTATTTGAGAGTGGCATATATATATATATATATATATATATATATATATATATATATATGTGTGTGTGTGTGTGTAAAATTTAAAAGTTATTCTAAAAAAATCATACATTTATACAAAGCTTGTACTGTCATTGCTAATTATACCATACTGAATTCTACTCTCTGTAGACGACTAATAGTAGGAACTGCATTTTTTTTAATTAAAAAATAGTGACAAAAGGAGGACCGTTAATCAAGAATATCAAAATATCATATCAAGCAATTAAGCAGTTGTTACTTGTTACTATTCTATTGCATTCGAATAAAGTGATCAGTATTGGCGAAATAATTACAACACGACTATATCGCCTGCTGATAAAGGAAAGACAGTATATCAAGCTTGTCCAATCGTTCGAATTTCATGCATCCTACGGGCAGCAACTTCACACTGACTGACTTAAAATTTTGAATCATTTTTCTAGTATTTGGGGTATTAAAATTTTTCGGGCTCTCTAAAGTCTAAAACAAGTAAATACCAACATTGTGAGGTTTAGTGTATTTCTCAGTAAGTCAAATTATTTTCTCTCTCTGTAAATCACTTAACCCTTTTATTACTTGCAACAATTATTATATATATTTATGTTGCAGAATGGAGCCTTGGAGCAACGGTAAAGTTGTCTCCGTGTGACCTATAAATCATAGGTTCGAGCTGTGTAAACATACACTAATGCTTGCATTAGAGTAGGCGGTCTATATGACACCCTAGGGTTGTGACCCTTCGGTGGACCACGTGTGAATGCGAAATGCTTTCTGCACTGAGATTTTTTTTTTTTTTTTAAATAAAGTCTGTTGACTCTCTATGTATAAATAGCACCCTGTTGAGCTTCATTTCCTCGTGCACATTTTCATCGGAAATATATAAGAAGAAAAAGAAAAACTAAAGGCAGAAGATAATGGCAAGTGGAGAGACTGAGCTTTACTTTGTTTTCATGAACTATGATCCTGAATACGAACGCCTTCTATCCAAAAGGTCAGTATTATTATTCTTCTTCTTCTTCTTTTCAAAGAAATCAAAACCTTGAACCTGTTAGGTTTAAATCTTGAATCCGCCTCTAAATTTAATATTAATCAGAAGTTATATTCTTGGTTTTATATAATGATAGAAAAAAGAAGGGAAGCTATGAGCTGGATCTGTACATAAGCAAGAAACATGATGAGCTGTTAGCAAATACCTTTGAGCCAGGCAGCTATAAAAAGAGATTATCTTTGGTTATTGTTGATGGTTTTGCTGTTGAAATCACTGATTATCAGGTTTGTTTAATACTAGCTTTCTTCTTCTTCTTCTTTCCTAAATAATATTTATATATTTTGAGTCATGTTGTTCGCACTCTTCAACACTTAAAAAAGTAACTGCCGGATGCGTGTCGTCAGATCTTTCAAAAATAGTATTTTTTCTATCCGATACGGGTGCGGGTGCGGGTGCGGGAACTTTTTTAGAGAGTCGAAGCAACATAAATTTTGAGTATTTTTTTTTAAATTTATTGTTAACATTAATGGTATTTCATGATTGCAGGCCAATGTGCTTAGATCTGCAAAAGAAGTGAGGGTTGTGGAGAAAAATCAAGAGCTTGCATAATGCCGGCCGATGACTGTTTCTTGTCAATGATTAATTCTTGGAGAAAATTAATGGAAATCTAAAACTCCCCCCCCCCCCCCCTCCAAAAGAAAAAATTAAAAAAATGAGAAAAGAAAATTGTGGGGTTTGGTGGGGAAAGAAATAATTGTTTTAGTATTAATGCTTCATATTTTGGAGCTAAACTATATATATGTAAACTCATCTTTGTTCTTAATTAATTAAGCTAACATATGGTACTGTTTTCTAGCTCTCTCCCTCCTCAACTGTATGTTCTTTTTTATTGGTAAAGGATGTATCTTCTCTCTCGAACCAAAGCCTCGCATATTTAATTTCCACATTTTATCTTAAAATAAAGTAACTAAATGTTACATATGAATACACTGAACTAAAATAATGGATGTCCACTGAGTACTCCTATCCAATGTAGATTATATATGTACTTATTAAATGTTTATCTAAGTCATGTGACATTCGTGGTGGTCCTAGAAAATAGAGCATTCTTAGCCCAATGAAAGATTAATGAAATTATCTGAAAATAATCTTCCAATTCTTTATACTTTATAACAATAAATATATTTTAATTTAAGGTGGCATACTAATATACATACTTATACGTCTCCGTAGGGGAGTACTACATAGGTCGGGTTCGTTCGGATTTTGCAATTACCAAACAAACTAATTGTGTCGGGTTATTAAATCTAAAGATCAAACCAAACCAATAAAACTCGGGGTTTTCAATCTCGGTTTCTCGGGTTTTCGGGTTATTCGGGGGTTTTTGGTTTTTTTTTTCCGACAAAATCTTCGTAGCACAAAACATATAACTTGTGCTCAAAATATTTCTTTAATCCTAGTAAGATACAACTATATAAGGTATTTTCTAAGAAAATAATACAAAATATGAGATGTGTCATGGCATTATCCTAGAATATTCAACAATTAAAACAATAAAATTATGTAATATAAATATTGCTAATTAAAAAGCTGTAATAAAAATAAACATAATCTAAAAGAACTAAGTCATGCCAAAGTAAGTAGACTAATAAGGGAGTATTAATTACATGACTAAACGCTAAATAAAAAATAAAAATAGGTTATGCATTTTTATCTAAATTATTGCAAAAAAAAAAAAAAAGATATTCAATACATTGTTGTTCGTAGCATTGAATTGAATGTTTTGTTAGTTAATTTGATTTGATTTTGGTTTGGACTTTTGTTAGCATTATTTAACTTACTAATATTAATGGCTATAAAACTTATTGGAATATTCAAAAGTTGTAAGTCCAACCTTGAAATAATACCTTAAAAGATAAAATTATGAGAAAGTTTAAGAAATATTTATAAATTACATCACAATAAGTATCGTTATATATTAAATATATCTGAAATTTCTATATATGTAATGTCAGGTTGGTTTGGTTTTGGTTTGACTTTCTTTAGTTAAAACCAACCCAAACCAATTATGGTCGGGTTTTATTTTTCAACACCAAACCAAATCAAACCAAACCATAGTCGGATTTTTTTTCGGTTTGACTCGGATTATCGGGTTGGTGCGGTTTGTCGGTTTCCTTTGTACACCTCTACGTCTCCGACTAGCAATCTGCCAATATTATATTGAGCATGATGAATCAATAATTAAGAAACCAAATTCCAATTGACTTTCTATTACAACTTGGATATGTAAATCAAAAATATAAAAGGAGAAAAAGAAAAAAAAAAGGAAGCAAACGCATTACGCAATAATTAAGAAAACAAAATTTAAGAGATCAATCAACTACTGTGATTCAGGGGGCGAAGTAGTATATATTATGCGAGTTCAACAAACACAGTAATTTTGGTCCAAATTTTGCATGTGTTAAAAATTATCAAATATGTATAAAAGTTAAATTCAAAACCTAACAATTAAGGCCGTGTTTTAGGATTTAGAACCCATAAAATTTAAATTCTGGCTTCATTTCTATTATGACTTTTTTTTTTGGTTTCCCACCCGGTATTCGTTATCCGTATTGGAGCCCGACTATATCCGAATTCGCGCCGCGTAGGGCCCCATTCGGGGGGAAAGTGCTCCCTACCAAGGTTTTTTCCATATCCAGGGCTCGAACTTGAGACCTCTGGTTAAGGGAAGAGCAGTCTCATCCACTGCACCACATCCTTTGGTAGTCTATTATGACTTTTTTTTTTGTGTGTGGAGATAACCATGTGGGGGTCCTGGTGAATAGATAAACAGTCAGGCAGCACTTGGTGCTGTCGTCGTCCATACAAATGCACAAACAAATTTGGTGAACAGATAATGGGAAGTCAGATTTCTGCAATTGTTGGAATCATAAGGGCAAAAATGAATAGTGAAATTCAAAATTGATGTGAAACCGCATACTCAGTACTCTGCATTTTTATCTAGTTAAGGTTATATTGGAGTACAACATTTTTACCTGCAATCCTTCTATTTTTCGACAACGTTTAAGTGCAACTAGCTAACCCCTGGCATTATTGTTGTGGGGTACTTCGTCCTTGTGCATTTGTACTATACTCCCTTTCACATGCTACCTTTTTTTCTGCCGAACCGAGGGTCTATCGGAAACAATATTTTTATCCCATAAAAGTAGGTATAAGGTCTGTGTATACTTTACTTTTTCGAGATTCCACTTGTAGGATCACACTGGATATGTTATTAATATTGTTGTTGATGTTATCAGTTTGATTCTATAGTTAGATAAATGGAATCTTACATAAATGTTCCAAATAAGTTTTAACTTACCAACCTCTAACCATTAATTATAGACTTACCAAAACTAGTCAAGCACATATAAAAATTGAAAACCCAAATAAATAAGGTTCTTTCTCTCCGAGAGTCACACGCAAAAGATCTCCTTTCTTATTTTTAAGCGTGATCAACAATATTAGATGCAAGACGGAAAGAAAATTTTATGGATAAAGTAGCAAACAAGGTGATGAAATACAAAAAAAAAATATATGGTTGAAATGATTGAAAACATATAGATGAGTCAATATACAAATTTTGAGGAAGATTGGAGGTAATTTGAACGGATTTGGTATCAAAATTCGTAGTTAAAATCGAGTTCAAAAATTCATTTGCGACACATGTATCAAACATGTATCACACAAACATGTATACATGGATATACATGTGATACAGTATATTTTTTTTCCATGTTTCATCTTCTACTTCGAATTTTCAATTCAAACCACCTCAAAACTCCGCCAAATCATCCCAAAACTGAGATCCAAACTCCTTAAGATATACTCAATCGATTCTAACAACACCCACTCAAAAAAAATTGACATTTTTTGGCTACAAATAGCTAATTGTCTAATATTAGGAGTAATATTTATTGAATTGATCAATTTTTGTAATGAGCTACTTATTGAATGGACATAAAATAATTAAATAAATAAAAATGAATTTTAAGTTGGACGTATTGAGTATGACTCATTGTTTAGTTCAAACCGACCTCCCCATGCTGAATTATGACTCAGTTTGTTTGGTTCAACCCTTCTAAGTCCGACCAAATGTAACATAGTCGCCCATATTTAAAGCTGGAATAAACAAAAGCAAGCTAATAAGGGAACTAAAATCAAATTGACCTTGGGAAAATGCCTTGATTAGTGAGTCAAAATTGAAAAGTCAACCCAAACACGATACAGTTAATTTGCCTGAGAAGGTGGAAGTAATTGGGGCGATTGGGACGTTGTTAGTTCGCCCGAAAAGTTTTGTCCAAGAAAGTGAAATATTTTAAGACAAAAAGATCTTGGAATAAGAATAACATGAAGGTATTTCACCAGAAATCTGAGTTTTTAAAAGTATATAGTTTGGTCAATTGACTTGTATTTATCGGATTGAGGACAGAAAAAGTCAAGTTAATAGTTTACATTATTTTAACTCTGGGGAATGCTATGAGAGAATTAATTTAACATATCAAGAAGTCAATCTTCCTCAAGAAACAAATACCTAAGGAAAAAAGAAAGAAAGAATAAGTTTCTCAATAAATTTAAAAAGTCATTGGACGGTGAACCACATGCATGCATGCAAAGTTAACGCAGAAAAATAAAGATGTCCCAATTGCAAAAATTAATGCAAATTTTCTCAATATTTTGCATTCGTCGATATAAATTTTTGAATCTGTAATCTTTACAAAAAAAAATTATGACTGACAAGACATGACGACCTGTGAGAGAGTGAACAAGCAAGTATGCCTTGAAGAATCTAAATTCCTTTTTCTATATTTTGTATTTACTTACTTGAAATTCTGAATTCTTCTTTATTAAATAGTTATCACGGACAAGACATGCATAACTTGTTCGTACTCCGTCAAGAGATTCTTGTCATCATAGGTAGAGCCAAGATTTGAGGTTTATGAGTTCTAAATTTGTCACAGAACCCATAACTTATGTTAGTTATTGGGTTCACAATTAAATATTTGTACATATTTAATAAATTTTCTAGTACAATATTGTATTTTAGCAAAAGTAACTGAGTTCAGTCGAACTCGCACCTCATAAGCTAACTCCGCCTCTGCTTGTAATGCGTGATGTGGATCCATTGGTGGTCTTTAACTATGCTACAATGTGTGCGTACATGCAGGGACGAATGTAGTGTTGAATCGACAGGTTCAATTGAACTCGTAACTTTCAACGCGAAGTAAAAATTTATATGTAAAATTCATTAAAATTACAAAAATAGTAGATATGAATCCGTAACTATAAAAGTATAATGAGTTTAATGTTATAGACCTTGAAAGTTGAACTTATACGATTTAAATCTTGAACTCGCTTCTGCGTGCATGGCCAGACCATACTAGATCAATATCACGATAATAAGAAGCCCTTGAGGGAGAGTGAACAACCCATGCATTGAAATTGCTCGATACACAAAGATTGATTAATGAGCCCCTTTTTATAATAATTATATAGCCCATGAATGTAAAAAAAGCAAGTTGCCTACAATGAAATCTTGGAGATCAAAACCATTATCCAATTTGGGTGTGGGATCTCTCTCCATACATATCTTCTGCCTTTTGTTACTTTCAATTTTCAATGCCAATTCTTTAGAAGGATAAGATCATGGAATAGTCATAGCCATATTTGCAATTTATGTTAAGCACATTTGACTTTAATTTGTTCATTTTAAAAAGAAGAATTCACCCAAGTAGCTGTCCACATAATCTCTAAAATTATAAATAGCAAGCGGATATATATATATACTAGTGAGATGATGCCCGGGCTTAGAATGAAGCTTCATGTTAACAAATTTATGAACATTTTCATCTTCCTTGGAATTATCAAAACAAATAGTAGAAGTAGCAACTGAACCTAACATTCTGCTAGTGTTGTTACCAAAGATTTTGTCATTTCCTTGAACATTCATATCAAGGAAGAACACGTTTACAAGAAAATACAATGGAACAATTAATGGAAGCCTAAAAGAACAAATAGCACTTTAAAATTGCAGAAGATGAAATCTAAAGGTAATGTCTGTAATATGCAGGAAAACAGATTCGAATAACCCCCTTTGGTATTGTCAATACTTGCTTCTCTTGAATCACCAAGTGGTAAATCTTCTCTGCTGCCTGAACATTTGAAGAAAACAATGATAACAATCAAAATCGTTGCACAAACGAACTACCTTGAAAGCTTAATTAATCTAGGCTGAAAAATATCTGCTGCCTTAGTAGACAACATAGGCATCACCATCCAGCAGTCACTGACAATACAACTGATCTCACAAATATATGGTACACTTGTTAATAATTTTATCCAGACACCACCCAGGGCAGTACACTGAAAAGTTAGCAGCAATAATTGGAAAATTTACACATTTTCAACTCCTTACCACTCTGCCTTCTCAGGTTCCATACGTACTACTTCAGCAAAACCCTCAAGTACTCCTTCACGATCAGTTTCGACCAAACATGTGGGTGACATGAATGCAGATTGTTGGTTTGATGCTGTGTTTGAATGGAGAGGGAGAAGGATCTATAATAAAACAGATCAATACAATTAGAAAGTATATCTCTAGGCAGCAATATCAAAAATTACAAGAGGACGCATAAAGTAATAAAAAGGCAACAGTTTTACCTGGCATTTAGCATCAACAAAAGGTACCTTAGCTTACAACTGAATAATACTAAAAAGGAGCGTCTATCAGATTACCATTTTTTGTAGTTACTCAATATTTACATTGGCTGATTCATTTAAATAAGCAGTGCTATACTTCCACCTACAGTGCAGTAGTGCAGTTTAGTTTGCTGATAAATGTACACCCTTAAGAATGTCGTATATGCAGCTATTTCACTGCAAGACACAGAAGAAAACAATAGCAGCAATTAGTGAAATTTGTAGTAAAGCTATTACTATTAAACAGGAAAGGACTTTGATGGATAAGAAGCAACTTTATTATATAACGGAGAAGAACAAATTCAAGATGAATAAAATCATCAAGAAATGAAAATGAGACAGTTAGAGGACTAACATCTAATAGACAGTAAATCCTGCTCCTTTAACCAGGCGCGGGACCAACCATGTTATAGTATATCTCAAACACAGTCGGAGTTTAAAAAAATATTAAAAGATTGGAGACAGAAAAGTTATCAGACACACTATTAGATTTTTTTTATGCAAGGGTTGTTCGCCTGAATTAAAGATTGACTTAAGCAACAGCCGAAAATAAAAGCATGGAGTTGTCGAATAAGCATTGCCTATTTTTTCAGTAATATGTTACATAATAGAGTCTTTTAATACAATGTGCTTCTCTCAAACAAAAATAACACTTAAGGGAGGTAAAGAAATGAAGCAGCATCAGATCAAGGAAAGAGAGAATTCTCAGATGGTATCATGATATTTCATGAATATTCAAAACAAAATACAAAGGAGGAGATAGTAAATATCTGTATCGTACTTCAAAATGCCTCGACCGTTTACATCAAATCTGTGGTGTACAGTTAAAGTAACATCTTTGTGTTGTATGTCATAAGCATGTTACTTTTCAATTAGGTTACTAAATTCAGGAAAATGTTTTTCGAATAACTTCATTGTAAACTACATTATATGTAGAATGGTCATCATGGTTATCTGATGTAGGTGGTCGTATCAACAATCTGACACACTCTGAACTTTTAGCTCTCGATAATGCAACGTAGAGTTGACCATGCGAAAAAACAGGCTCGCGTAAATAAATACCAACAATCTAATGTTTGACCCTGTGCTTTATTTATAGTCATTGCAAAGCATAGTCGTATAGGAAACTGTAATTTTTTGAATGGAATAGGGACTTTTTCATCATTTGACGATATCAGTGGAATTCTAGGAATAAATACATGTATACCCTGGAAATCACCGGTGGCAATTTTAGCACTTATAACATGCGTTTTGAAATCACAGCATGTTAATCGTGTGCCATTACATAACCCTTCACAAGGATTCAGAATTCGCAGTTATCTGGACAATTTTTTTTAAGAGTTAACTTGTACGGAGGCAAGCAAGGAGGGTTTAAAGTATGCAAAAAATCTTCAAACTGACTTTGATCGGTGCGTTCAATAGTTTCATCAATAGCAACATATGTCTTAGATGCAATCGGAAATTTAGCGATAAGCATATCATTTAATTCATCAACAAAATTATTTTTTGTTGTTAAAATAACACGAGAAGTTACTTGAGATGAATCAAAAAAGAATGTACTCACATTTGGATATGTGATCTTAAATAATTCATCTAAAGATTCTTCTTCAGATGTAAAAGGAATAATTATAGAATGTGGAATTTCAATTTTATTATCACAATTGACTTTTTCTGTTCCATTTCCAATTCTCATCAAATATTTACAAAAGGAAGGATCAGTTTTGGCACGCATATTTTCAGATAACTGTAATTTTTCAAGTCGATTTCAGATATTACAATATAACAAGCTTTCACGAATAAAGTCTTCCTTTTTTCCATTTCGAACTACAGGAAGGGTTTGTCTAAAATCACCTCCAAACACAACTTCCCCACCAAATAGTGCATGTGAATCCATAATATCTTTCAGAAGCAAATCAAAGATTTCAATCATCTTACTCTTCACCATTGATACTTCGTCCCATACAATTAGCTTTGCATCTCGAATTAAATATGCTAGTGAACTTTGTTTACTAATGTTACAACTGAAGTTTTGATCAATATCAATAGGAATTTTAAAACGTGAATGAGCAATTCGTCCTCCAGGAAGGATAGAAGCTGCAACACCTGAGCTTGTTGTTGCTAGCGCAATGAATCCTTTAGATCGCACGGTAGCTAACAAAGCACGGTATAAAAAAGTTTTACCTGTTCCTCCAGGACCGTCAATAAAGAATGCTCCCCCTCTATCTGAAAATATTCTGGCAATAATTACATTGTATGCTCTTCGTTGTTCAACATTCAGCTATTTTTCTAACAACATATCAGCCTCAGAAACAGTAATTGTTCTTTCAAAGTGAACTTCTCTTGCTTCTTTTGCTTCTCTAGAAGTCTGGATAATTTCAAAAATAAGTTTGTATTCATTAACATTGTGTCCCATCGAATGTAAAATTTCATTAATATGACTCAAAACTTTATGTCGAATATCTTTCACGGGAAGATCTTGCAAAATGTTAAAGTCTTCTGACATTGAATCTTCAAACTTTTCCCATAAGTCTCTTGGATTAGTAGGACAACAATGTACCAACAATGTGGCAAATAGGTGTCTTAGACTGTAAGGGATCTGATAGCTCACCGCCTCTGACATACAATCAATCAAATTACTATCACAATGTAATAATCCTCTTCTTTCGCGGCCTCTCTAAATGTATCACAACATACTCCATTCACTGTTCGTATATCTTCATATGATTTTGGACCTCTTATATTCATCAATAATAATCTAAGATAATATCTTTCTCCTTCAGTAGGGTGACACGTTACCACACGCCCAATAGTACATTGTAGTTTGCGGCGACTCCACATTTTCTCACTTACTGACCACACAAAGTGTTCTGGGAATTCTTTATATAATAAATTAAGCTCAATAGCATCATCATTTGTTTTATTCATATAGAAATATTCAGTTAACATCGTTTTTCAAATCATTGGGTTGTTTAGCACTGTCTATATTTGCAGTGCTTTTAAAAGAAACAAATTGTTGTCCTTCAAGATGTAGCTGAAGATGGTAAACACTTGGATTCATTTCACTTGTAGAGAAACCAAATAAACGCCACATAGCTTCAGGAGGGGACACCCATCTAGCTGAACGATATTCTTTTATTTCATCTATTTCTATAGTTGTGTCGTTGTGTACAGAAATTGCAATTTTGTCATGCCCTTTACAAATGTATTTGTAGAGATACTTGACGACTTTGATATCTGAACATATTTCAACATTCATGTGACAATTGAACTTACCAAGTAAATAAGAATTATAAGGAACCACCCAAGAATTGTCTAAAAAGTATCCTCTGACTTTTACCTTTTCTCCGGTATTTCTTCTCCTGTAAACTGGGTATGAGTTTTTTCCCTTCGAGTTTGATCAGACTATTCTTTTGGATATTCAAATTTACAGCAATCTTTTTTTTTCATGCATGATTTCGTAGGATTTAGTTCTCCACAGGGACCATGCATCATATGTTGAAGAACAAGTGAATAAAGATCTGGTTCTGTATCTTCATTAGGTATTTCAGCACTGATGATATTATCATAAGAGTCAGGTGTCAGTAATTTATACTTGTGAGTCAATATGATAAGAAAATGAGCGTGCGGAAGACCTCGCTTTTGAAATTCCACAGTATACATAAAAGCAACAACTTTTCCAAATATGTTTCGTTTTAGTATATCCTTTTTCAATTCTTCTACTTTGGCTCTAAATACTCTACTAATTAAGTCAGATCTATTTTGAACTTCATCTGTTGGCAACAAATGTTCTTTTATTTTTGGCCAGGATGGGTTGCATGTCATAGTTAAAAATATATCAGGTTTTCCAAATCGTTGCACTAACGCTATAGCGTCCATATATCGTCGACGCATATCTCTTGGTCCACCTATAAATGTAACAGGGAGGAAATTTTGTCTTCCAATGTTAGCAGCTTCTCTCTCACCAAGCCGTAAAGCATCGACAATTCCCTGTGACATATCGACTCTGAACAAATCTGGATTAAATGAGATAAAGTCTAATCTTTGTGTTTCAAGTTTTATATACTCATCTACAAGAGTATTGCTGAAATAATCTTCCAATGTGTAAAATATAATCTTCATCGTCATTTCTCATTTGAAGTTTGTAACAATAATACTCACGAATAGAAACATTGTCTCTTTTTCGTTTTTTCCGTTGTAGCACATGCTCTTCCATTTCAAGATATCCATTAATTGAGCACATGTTTCTAATATTTGGTAACTCTTCATTTTCACAAGAAATAGTTTGTCTATGAACTCTAGTCGCAGGCATAATTTTTTTAATTCCACAATGCCATCCTCCTTAACCATATGGAAATAGTAATGGATACTGTAAAGGATCATAACATCCATAATAATAATTTACTAACTGTGATCTGTTACTGCTAGTGTAAATTTGAATATGAGGTGCTCGAACAACATTACTACTATTTTCTTCAACCCATATTGCAGCAACTTCTGATGCAGTAGGGAGATTATATATTCGTTGATCCAAGCCTGCGTCACATTTAAGCGCAATATAGAAGTTCAGCAGGTTTGGAACATCACTCAACGATCTTAAAAAAATGGAATATGGATTATTTCCCAGCAAGTCTATCAGATTTCTAACTATACTTTCATCGATCCTATCGGAACAAGCCATTCTGTTGGTTAGTTCATTATCATTGTCATAGAAGTATAATTGCAGATTTTTTGCTTTTTGGTTCGCAGGAAATAGATCATCTATGAAATGATACATTTGTCCTTGAACTCTAAAAGTATAAATACCATGATTTCTTCTCGCTAAATCTTTGTCGTAGCTCACACCAAGTGATGTAAATGCAAAGATATTATTGTATGTTCTAATGTATGTGCGAAATCGTTTAGATTCCTCAGTGTTTGCTACATATAAATTCCGCAATTCTGTGGGCATTTTGTGTGTAGTTAAGCTACCTGAACCATTGCTACAACAAAATGCAGGAGGTTCAAACTGAAATTTCTTAGCTCGGCAGAACTTGCAACGTGAAATTAGTTTTAGTGGGACGTATTTTGATCGCATTTGGCTAATGGTTATGTTGCCTGTTTTATTTACATTTGGACCTGCAACTACTAAAACATCAGAATGAATGAAGGGAGAAGGAAAGCTAGATTGGTAAGGAATAATACTGCAATATACACCAACCTTAAGCCAGATTAGTGTAAGAACTCTGATTTTGTTCGTTAGCCGTACCAGACGTTGACCCTAGTAGCAGATAATTTTAGGATAAATATAAGTAAATATTTTCTCAATTAGAAAATGGTAAAAACTTTTTGCACAGAGGATTGTACTTGCCTACTTCAAATATTGAGGATGGGTGAGCAGAATTTGTTGCCCTGTGATAGTGGGCTGCCAACGTAGTGGCGCAATGCATATTAGATAATAATTGCAATACAAAATGTGGCTAATGTCAAAGTATAACTAAATAAGCTTGACGAAGTAAGAGTATTTATCAACAGATATATACAAACATGTAGAAAATTCTAGACAAAGGCAGAAAACACATATGATTAGTATTCTAACCTGTTTCAGATGACAATGCAGATGTAGTGGATTTTTTTGCTCGTAGTCGGCGTTGTAGCAGTAGAGCCTGTTTTTCAGTTGATGCCATTTGCTTATACTTCTCACGCCGTCTGAAATTCATTTCTGCGTTTCATTCTGCCGAGTAGGAAGAGCTATTTTTATTCCGAGAATGCATCTGTTTCAATGTAGTCTGTATCTCCAATTATCTGTAGTTGAGGCCAAGTTTGATAAGAATCAATATCCACCACATGGAGAAAGAGAGTAAATATTCTGAAGTACAAAAATAAGCAAATAACAATACTAAAATGGAGACATCAATTACCCTATCTTCCTAAATTAATGTTGCTGGAGCAAAATCAGTACCTATTGCGAATTGCCCGAAATAAATTTTACACCTTTTTCTTCTGGAGAAGATTACAGTTTGACTATACTCCTTAATTTTAACATTCTTTTTTATCATTTGGAATTTTAAAATTTTAAAATTAGTTCACTTTCATCCTCAAGCAAAGGCGTAGCATTTAAAATGTGTAGTACCCATATCTTCCTTATAACGACAGTAGTAGCTTCTAGATTCAAATAAACTATCCTTTTCCTCAAAAAATTTCTGATCAGAAAGTGGGAAAAGACGTTTTTGAAATTTGAAATGTAATTTTTTTTCTTTAAAGAGAACACAAAAGCAAAATCCATATAAAAATGGAGAGCTAAACTGCTAGGTGTGGCCTTGAAACATCCAAAGTGTGGCTCACATGATCTCAAGCAGAGCAGGGAAATAAAAAGGGAAAAAATAAGTGCAATAACCACAGAACAACTGTGCTTACCAAAAGGCAAAAAAATCATAGAGACAACAGCTGAAACTGAAAGTGAAGCGAAGAACATATAGACCTAGAAAGAAGATTGAAAGAAAGTTTCTGAGAAAAAATGCAGAAATGTTAAATTGCAGGAAGATAAAAATACAAAGCCACAGTTTAGTTGGTGAGCAACGTCTAGTAAGTCCTCAGCATAAAGTGTTCCTTACCTTTTTTCAAGGACAAAACTGGCACATAGACAATATAAATATCTACCCTAGTTCCACCGTGTTGGGCCATTAATCTCAATTTACTACATAAGCTCTTCAAACAGAAGCACACATGGAAAACTAATATAGTAGTAACTTTTAATTTTTCAATAGAATTCCAATTCAAAAACATCGAAAGCAATAGCACAAAGGTGGAAATGATAAAGCCAGGGTCTCAAGTGTGAATGATTTTTCTTATTTATAAAATAGTCGGCAAAAGCAACATATTGACTGATTATACATCTCAGTCCATTCTTTTTTTATGTCTTCAACAAATCAAGAAAATTCTCAAGCAATGAAGTTGGCGTTCATCAAAATTTTGATTTACCCATACCATTTACAATGATTCAGCAAAAAAGATCAAGAAATTGCACTTAAGGATATGCAAAATAAGTTGCTATTAAAGATCAGTAAAGCTGAGTTCTTTAGTAAGGAAATTACACTGACAGAGTTAGAAAACCTTAAAGATCAGTAAAGCTGAGTTCTTTAGTAAGGAAATTACACTGACAGAGTTAGAAAACCTTAAAGATCAGTAAAGCTGAGTTCTTTAGTAAGGAAATTACACTGACAGAGTTAGAAAACCAAATATTTCAGAAGTGTTTCAGTCTGTCAAATGGGTATCTCAAAAAGAAAAAACCTAATCAGATGGAACCCAAAAAAATAAGAGAGAAATAAAATGGAAAAACAAAAATCCCTAATTTAAACGCCTACCAGTTTTAAGGGAATACCAGTGAGTAAAGAAGAACGGCAAAGAAATTCTCACCAGACGTATTGTTATTGAGAAATCCAGGAAAGGCCCATGGAGAAAACTTGATAGAAGATTGTTATTGAGAAATCCAGGAAAGGCCCATGGAGAAAACTTGATAGAAGATAGAGAGGAGAACAGATACAGATGATGAAGCTGAGTAAATTCCCCTGAAATTTCATACAAAACATCGACAAATATCTCATAGCCCGCTTACTCAGCAGTATTCAACACACGTGTAAGCGCAAGTTGTGCGAAAATACTTAAATACCTCTGTGTCTAAGTCATGTTAAATGCAAGCACACACGACGACGGGAAGCTGCTTGGCTTTCCTTGATGTATAGAGTAAAGTAATATATATATAGATATAAATATAAAATTCATATATAATAAATATGTATAATCTATGTGTACTCAGTCAAAAAAAGTAAACATTAAATTTGACGGGCTATTTGTGCAACAACCCCTTTTAGAAACGTGTTAGTTTTTAGAGAACGAAAGACAATTTTTTGAGTTATTAATTGAAGTTTGGCATCCTACCACCCATGGCAAGGCAAAAATCATTTAATTGTATCCAAGAATAAAGGTTAATCCCTATGGCATTCCATTTTACTGCTTTTGCCTTCCCCTAGTTTGACTTTTAATGTACTGCGACTTGTATGGATATTAATCTTCGCTAGCAATTTGTAGTGCCGTCAAAGGGGAATCACGATCCGATTTTACATCACAGAAAATTAATTTTGTATACTATTGTATACGGTCGAAACCGGGTTCGCCTATTATATGATCAATTGAGACTGAAGCGTGACAGGTTAAAGTTCGATCTTGGGTTACATCGAACCGAGATGCGAGATTGCATCGCTGGGCTCGTGACCCTTGGACAGAACAGAATCGAGACCAAACAAGATCGAAGGAAATTAACCGAGCCGAGTAACAGAAGGCTGAAATATCCGCGATCGGTTGGAAATCATGACGGAAATCTCGGCACGTATCAAGGAGAGGCCGATTAATTAGACAATCATGAGATTTTTTTATCTTGTATAGTAACACACATTGAATTACGCAATACAAAGCAAATATACTGTTATTTCTAGCTTTTATCATCTTGTTATTACTGTTCTTACATCAGTAAAGGCTTTTCTTGGCTCGAGGATGATCAAACTCTAAGGTCAAGGCTGTTCAATTTGTGCGGTTTGCATTCACTCTCTTACCAGCAATTTCATTACTAATCTATTTTCTTAATTTGTATCAAGTTAGATCACGTATCCTTAAAATCGCGTATAAATTTAATTGTTATCCGATTTTAAGGGTAAACAACTATTTAATTTTTGCGCTTTGATTCAGAACTTGATTCAAAATGTTCAAAATTTTGAGAAAGATAAAAGGAGAAACGCCAAATGAGAGTGTATACATTATCCATATGTATAAAAGGTTAACTTCATAAGAAATTTTGATACCATTGGTGTATTTTAATAAGTTGCAACAGATTATTTACTACATGACCTTGTCGTAAACAAACTGAAAATCTTACGAGAAAGCGTTAGATCACGACCTAAATTTTGTAAGTTATTGTCAATATTAACCACAGCCTAATGCTTTATGAGCAAATATTAGACCCGAGACCAATGTTATCAGGAAGGAGTAAATATTTAAGGACTATATTTCAAAATAGTGACAAATCTAAACAATGACCTAAAAAGGGGACATTTGCGTAAATGTGCCATAAGTTTAGCTAGTTTTGATGGGAAAATAACATTACATAGCCGTTCTCAAAATAATAGCCGAAAAAAAATATATATCTATATGTTATATACAAAATTATAAAATTTTATTTTTTTGGTTACTGAATGTAAATAGTGTCTAGCGCGAGCTAAAAGTGACATTTCCCTTGTTTGATGTACTTTATCCATGTAAACTATGGGCCTAGCTTTTGATTGATCTTTTCGTCAGCCCAGCCCAATACTTCCACCGTTTCACAAATTGTCCCAAAATTTGGCGCGAAAATCGATATCAGCAAAATTCGGTGTCAGCTTCCACTTCCGGCATAACTATTCCGATAGCTCAAAACCAATCCCTCCGACGGTTTATTCAACGGTATCGAGCGGAATGGCTAGCCGACGAGCTTCAAAACGCAAGCGTACAGAACAGAAGGAAGAAGCAGAAGAGCCAAAAAAGCAACAAGTAGAAAAAGACGCAGAAGTGCATGAAAGCTCAAAAAAGTCACCAGTAGTAGTATTTGCTCATGGTGCTGGTGCTCCTTCCACCTCTGATTGGATGATCAGGTCATCTCTCTTATGTACTGACAGTGTAATGAATTTGTATACCGTAAGTGTAACTTAAACCTGTTATAGCTGGTTAGTTATCTTTTATCGTAGGTTACCAATAAATGCTTATTAGGTAAAGTTCTCCATAATCACCTTTTGATTTTAAGTTAAAAACTCATCAATGTAAGGAATATTTACACTATCAGGTCACTTTTACATGTTATTGTAGCTGGTAACCTGTCTTATTTTCAAGATTACAAATCCACATTTTAAGGAGGCTTACCTGTTTTAAAGTTATCTGATTGTGTAAATATTTTTTATACCTTGAGACATGAGTGCATAAGAACTTAAACTCAATTTTTATGAAAAAGAGTAAAATGGCTTTTCTCACTTATGGAGGGAAGTCAACTTTGTCTTACAATAAATACAGATTTTACTCTATATCATTTGCTTCAATCAACATATTGACATTGTTGTAAACGACTTCTTAAAATCAGAGTTTAGCTGCATGCTTTATAAGTAGCATAAAGCTTCTGTACTAACTTATCCAAGCTTTGTGAAGATGGAAGGAGATGTTGACCAAGGAACTGAATGCTGCTGAAGTTGTGACCTTTGACTACCCATGTAAGATTTATGTTTCACTCGACGTATTATCCACAAACATTTATAGTACGTATTTTCTTGCTGAAATTTTATGGACTCTGGCAGATATGTCTGGTGGAAAGAGGAGGGCTCCCCCCAAGGCAGAAAAATTGGTTGATTTTCACTCCGATATTGTCAAAGAGGTGTCTGCTAAATATCCTGGGCATCCGCTGATATTGGCAGGGAAGTCAATGGGTTCAAGGTGATAGTCGTTGCTCATATTTAGAACACTGTGTATACAATTTGGAACTTTCTTCTGTCTTATTTAAAATCAGTTGACGTCATCTACTAGACAACCTAATTTTAACCTTTGTGAATAAGAAAGAGGGGTAATTCATGTTGAGTTGAGTTTCTAGCACAGATTAATTTATCAGGGTGTTAGTCAGAAAGGATGTCCGGGTCGTACATTCTAGACCTCTTTCAATAGATGAGCTTCAGTATGTGTCCATTCAAATCTCCGTAGCATTGTAAAAATTAACCTATGTGTAAATATCTGATGTTTCCTTTGCTCAAATTTGGTTTGCTGGATGCTCTACTACTTTCCAATTGCAGTGTTTGAATTGTTTCTTTCTAAGAGATTATGCTGAAAGGTACTTAGAACTTTGTTGTCTTTCACATAGCCATGTTTATATGGGTGCATTGCCTGATCTTATGTATTTATCGCCTTGTTGCACCGGATAATTGATGAAGCGCAGGGTAATGCCATTTAATTCCATATTGGTGAATGTCCTCCTTTGTGTAGGGTTAGCTGCATGGTAGCTGCTAATGGCGTCGGTGCTTCAGCTATCATTTGCTTGGGGTACCCATTAAAGGTTATCTATTATCCAGATAATGTTCCTGTCCTTCTTACCCATCTGTATTACAGCTCCAATTCCTGCTGCTCAGTTTCTATGCGTGTAAAATGTGTATTTTGGTTTATTTACTTCTTTAATGTTCCCTTTTTCTCCCAAGCTGGAGAAGTAATGATGATTGGATTTGCCAGATTTATGTCTAATCTTCCTAAAGCTTAGACGGTTAAGATTCTACCTCCAATATGTATTTTACTGACGTTCATATGATGGTGCCTTTTGGAAGATTGCATCGAAATAATTCGAGTAACCTGAGATGGCGGAAAGATGAGGCTTCTCACATACTGAAAATCTAATCCCACCATAAATTCATGGATTTTTGTATTTCTCCTGCTGGATTGAATTATTTACTCTTATCATACAACCAAAGATTTTAAAAGCTTATAAAATTTGTCTCTTTTTATCACAAGCTAGTAAGATGGATACAAATTTTAACTTGTGTTTGCATCCAGACATGGAGGACAGTTGGACACCAGTTGGTTTGTGTCTTTAACACCAACTTAAATTTCTTTTTCCTTTCTAGTTGTTAAAAGCTGGATTGTTGTGCCCTCTATTTGAAACTATGAGCTGCTCTTCAATTTGTCTTTTTTTAATCTCTGTTTCATAAGTCAAAATTCCATATTCCTATTTATAATTGTAGAAGAATAAAGGCCTCCTTTTAATAAATCTAAGTTATTATAAGAAGAAAATACCTTAATTCCCTCGTTGCAAATTTATCCATATTTAGCACTTGAAGTTATTTTCTAATCTGTCTTGATAACTATTGCAATTGAAAATTCTTGAATACTTGCATCTTGGTCATTGGAGCCTACAAATTGTTTGAGTATGTACTTTATGCATATACACACAGACACTCTTCAGGTGCAGTGGTTGTGCCAGGAATTTTGCTTAAGGGTGTTAAAAGTTTAATATATAAAAAGTAATTTTTGACCTATAAACACAGTATAGTTTTCTATATATGCAGTATCTATTTGTGTTTGATGTGTATGTACATGTTCTTGTATGATGTGCTACATTGTTTCTTATTCCAAAATCAAGTTCTTTATTTCTGTCAATCTTGAGTGGTCTAAATAGATTATTAAGATTAGAATGCTCATCATATCAACTAAGTACTGGTATCTGAGCAACTTAGTGAAGAACAAACACAATCACATTAGTTTTTGAGTTCGACGCTCATGTTCGTGATGTCCACTACTTGTTCATTTATAAAAGTGGAGATATTTAGGCATTTATGTGTATACATTGCAGTGAAGATATATACTGCATATAAATGCATGTGAAGTTTACCGTTGATATTAACTTACTATTGTTGTTTTTACTTTTTTATTAATAATTACATCTTTTACTGAATATATATGCAGTCATTTCTTTTTTGTCTCTTTTTTAAGTCTTGCTGTAAATCTTTCAGGGTGCAAAAGGTGCACGAGATGAGTTGCTGTTACAAATTGATGTACCTGTTATGTTTGTGCAGGTAAAATCACTTGCTTATAGATGCATCCATGTCACATGGACATAAAGGTAGATCTTATGGGAGGCTTATTTGTTGAACGAGCATTCTTGTTTAGTAATACTCACAAGAAAAAGGGGTGCACACATTAGCTAAACATACTAATGTTATAGCCGTAACTGTACATTTGCACTGACATACAGATGGGCTATACGCATACTTGTTTACAGATGGGCTATACGCATACTTGTTATAGCCGTAACTGTACATTTGCACTGACATACATGCATACATAAATACGTCTCATTATGATATAATTTGATGGCTTTTGTGCACTCATTGCTAATTTGCTAGGTCATATAGCTAATTTTTTAATATTATTCACAGCTCAAATAATCATGTTTGTTGTCAGCCATTGCTATAATACCATAATATTAGTTTCTTGGGGAAGGGTGGTGGTGCTAACTATAAACTTATCCATGCTCAAGACTTTGTACAAGTGTTGTGGCTTATTTTCATGTAGGGTAGCAAAGATGGGCTTTGTCCACTGGTGAAGCTGGAAGCTGTAAGAAATAAAATGAAGTGTGCTAATGAATTATATGTGATTGATGGTGGTGATCACTCCTTCAAAATTGGGAAAAAGCACTTACAGTTGGCTGAGTCCACCCAAGAGGAAGCTGAAAAGCTTGCTGTTCATGCTATTGCAACTTTTGTTTCTAATCACGTGAAAGAGGGGTGCTTTTCAACTACTTAACTGTAAGCAATGGGTGATAGTTTTACCTTTTTTGTCCGGTTTGTGCAAAGATGGTTCATGACTGCTTCCTTGTAGGGTATAGGATTTTTTCCCCTTTTTCTTTAGGGGGTGGGGGTGAGGGGGCATCTTTTTTGTTATGGCATTGTTGTAGCATATCTGCAAATGTTGCTCACTATGAAGTACTACTAGTAATTAGTATCATAGCCTCTAGTTCTTTTCCCCACCTCAGGAGTATCCTCTGTCTATTCTTCTATGATACCATTACTTTCATGCAATGGACCAATCTTCTGTATGGAAAATATGATATGTACTCACTTAAAGAAGTAGCAAGGTTCCTATGAGTAGTTTCTGGAAAACTTGTATATGTTTTTTTTTGCTTATAGCCAAGATATATGGACTTCTAATTGGGGTTTTCATTTTCTATAAGCTTTGGAAAGAAAATAGGTGGTCATTGGCCATTATATGTGCAACCCTGTTCAGAAAGTACTTTCTCACCATCCAATTTCTTTTTGTTTGGTTTAGGTAATGCTAATGAAGTTGTAGTGCGATTATATGGTCATATTGATTGGTTTAAGGAACAGAACTTTGTTCTGATCACTTAAATTCAACATTGAACGTTTTCATTGCATAATCAAAATGATAAGCATTTATTGATAGGCACATCATTCCTCCATTCAGGTATAAGAAATGTTAATGGAATGTTAAGGTACTTTAGCATATGTCTTGTTAAAGGATTCAAGTTGCTTTCATCTTTGCACTCCTTGTATATGATCTTTCATGGGCTCTTCTCTTAGTTCTGCACACAAAACAAGAAATTTAGGTTGTAGAGAAAAGTTCTGATATTCTCTGGTCATGGGCTCGGAAATGAAAAAACATTTATAAATTTCAAGACATGTTACTTTATTATAAAACTTTGCTGTTGTGACCGTTTCTGCAAGTGCCCTACTAGGGTTATATGGATAAATTTAGGAGGGTGTGGATCATACCTTCTTTTGTCCACATTTTTCATTATCACTGTCATCACTGCTGCTGCTGCTGCTGCTGTCACTGAACTTGTATTTTTCTTGTTTGTTCTTCTTCCTCATTTGCATCGTAGGCATGCAATGCCCTTCCATCTTTTTCCTTCCATTAATTGTAGTATGAGTCGAACCATGGTATGAAGAATGCTGGGAATGCTTAGCATGAGTGCCATGAGTTGCACAGGATTCATGGCAGACAGACTGATGTAGTTGCTGGGTGTGTGCCTTCTGACCATTTTGAGTTTGATGTTCATGGTGAAACATTTTGTGTGCCATTTCTTTCATTTTGTCAGTGAAAGAGTGGCGCTCATTATTTGCCTTTTGGCTTGTTGGGGTGCTAGTCTTGTTACACACAGCTTTTTGGCTAGTCGGAGTGCTGGTCTTGTTGCAAACAGCCTTTTGGCTAGTTGGTGTGCAGGTCTTGTTGCACACGGTGGAGGATTGAACATGATTGTTTTGCTGAGTGGGCTTGCTACATTGAACTGATGCCATGAGTGATTGAATTGAAACTAGAGATATTTTCTTCTGGACTATTGTCTTCTTGTTGCCTGATATTCACAGAATGATTGAAATATATACATGTATGCAATAGCAACATGAATTAGTGGTGGGATTCTTTTCTTATCAGTTGTCCTATCATCTTTGAATCTCCTTTTCTACCAAAGGCTAAACTTTGAAGAGCATCTCATTCTATTCCAGGCCATTTTTTATTTTCTTATGGTTATATTCCAAATCCTTCAACTAAGCTTTTGACTGCATCCACGAGGGAAAAGGCAGTTCACAAAGAAGTGGTAATGTAGCCCATGAACTGACCTTTTGGCTCTTACAAAAATGCACAGAAAGAATAATCCAGGTTCCCATCCTTTTCAGATTCCCATACCTTTTCTTCCTCCTGTTTCAGTTAAAAAATACAGGTAAAATTGTTCTGGTTCAGAGACTTGCATAATAAAATAGACCCAAAAAAGAAAAGGAAATGCTGGTACTCGTTTGCTATTTAAATCTTGAAAATTCATTGCCCTAATAATTTAACGATTTTCTCTAGAAGGACTGAAGTGTAAATTTGAGAGAAGCAGTAATGAAACTTATTCTCATCTTGACTGATATGAAGACGAATCAGCAGACTATTTTAATGGAAAGCATGACAAAATTATTAGTCATAATTTCTTTTGAAAATAATGCATATATCTGGTGTTCTCAATTAAATCCCAGTAGCTGAGTTCTATGGAAATAATGAACATCTTTTAGGTTTGAACTGTCCAACTATGTAGAAATATAATGCCATTGTTGTGCCCCTTGGCTCCGCGAAAGGATTTTTGTGTTACTGGCTAGAATCCTTGTTTTCTCCGTCTCTGCTCTCCATCTCTTTAGGTGTGCGTATTATGAATGACAAAAACCTAAACGCACTCAGTGTTTACACTGAACTTATAAGTTTAACATGTTAAGCGGTTTAAAGTATATGTAGAAGACATATGTTATGCATTCATTGATCTGATGCAAACACTGGTCTGGGTGCGTCTTTATGAACATAGGCGTTGCAGAGTCCAATAGGCCAGCAGAGTTTGATTAGTTTCAATATACTCTTTCTGACCCCTGTTTACCAGCTGGACGATGGTGCTGTCTGTCCTAATTGTGCATCTCGTTGCGTTTTAATTTTGGACTTTGTGACGTATGGATTCCTGCTTTATTTTCTAGTAAAAGTGCAGCAAGATAAAAGCCTTCAAATGGCTGATGGAATATACTATTTTGCTAATACATTCATGAGTAGCCTGAACACTTTGAGCCTTTCTTTATTTCCATTTACACTTGCTGCTTTCTTATATTGGTTTCTGGAGTTTTATGAGGAGTTCCCCGGATGTCTTGAGCATTCCTTTTAGTTCTTACCTCATCTGAATGGTTAGAAACAAGATGAAATTGCTTAGTTACTACCAACTCCTTCAAAATTTATTTCATCAGCTTTAAAATCGATATGTGCTGTCTATTTTGCCTATAAAAAGAATTATGATGAGCTCTTCTGCTTATTACTTAAAGGCAGACTGTATCCGTTCTACAGTTAATACTGGAAAAATGCCTGCAAATGCTGGTGAAAATTGTCATTCCGTTATGATTTACTCTTTCTTTCCTCCATTTTTTCTCTCTTATCATCTACTAATACTTGTTCCATGGTTATTTGTACATGGCTTTCTGTTGTCTTTGCTCATTGTTCGTCCATTTCATTTTTCATCATGAGGCAATATTGATTACTTATCCCAAAAGCAAGAGACAATATTTATCTCAGAAGCTTATTTCATTACCGGATAGACCATAGGTGATAGGTACATTGAAGTATTAGCATTTATTCATATTGCACATCCACACTTAGCTTTCTCTCACAGACACAGACATCGCTTTCGGACAAAGTACATTATTACTGAGCAACAGTTCATTAGTAGTATAGCTTCTGTCTCTTATTGAGTATTGCAGTTTACTTCTTCAGCAGCTCTCTCTCTGCAAAAATAAGAGGAGACTTTAGGCTTCAGTGTAACTAGTAAAACAGCTATCTTTATGAAAGTGAGCATTGTGCAGAGTTAAACTAACAGATTCCAAAATCTGTTCTCTTCCCTAGTGAATGTCCCAAGTTTTAGATCAAATTTGTGAAACTTTTATAATACCTACCAACTACCAACAATGAAATGACCATCTTTTTCCTCATCAGTGAACATTGAAATATACAGAAGCAAAAGGTAGACATTAGGCTATACCTTGTTCCTTCCACAGTTCTCGTTGTCGCTCTCATCACTGCTGCTACTACTGCTGCTATCACTGCCATCTCTGCAGCGTCCATCTTTATTCTTCTTTCTCCTCATGGTCTTCAGCTGATCACCCATTTTATGCATGAAACCCCCTTCCTTCTTCGAGCCATGGCATGCTGTCTGCTGGCTGTGGTTACCATGACTTCCTTGCATAGCAGTGGAGCCATGGCATCCTGATTGTTGAGGTTTGGCGCCATGGCATGCATTTTGCTGGCTATAATTAGCATGAGCTCCATGCATAGCAGTGGAGCCATGACATGCTGATTGTTGAGTTTTGGAGCCATGGCAGGCGGATTGCTGACCGTGATTCTCGTGGTGGAACATTTTGCCTGTCATCTCTTTCATTTTGTCAGCA
Organism: Nicotiana attenuata; assembly: GCF_001879085.1. Taxonomy (NCBI): domain Eukaryota; kingdom Viridiplantae; phylum Streptophyta; class Magnoliopsida; order Solanales; family Solanaceae; genus Nicotiana; species Nicotiana attenuata. The sequence goes on along the minus strand of NW_017670711.1, from coordinate 28,531 downwards.
AAAGAGTGGTGCTCATTGTTTGCTTTGTGGCAAGTCACAGTGGTGTTTTTTTGGCAGACAGTTTGTTGCGCAACTGGCTTTTGGCACTGAAGTGATGCCATTGAATGTGGCTGAAACTGAACAGAGAATGACTCTTGTATTCGTGTTCTAGTTTCTTATGGCTCGCTTGCTTGACATGGCCAGTCATCTGATATCTATTTATAGTAGTTTTGGTAGTGGAGATTCTTCTCTTTGCACCTCACATCACTAGCTCTATCATTTTTGAATCTCTTTCCGTCAGGTAAAGGATTGAGAATTTATTCTATTCCTTGCGATAATTGTGTTATCTATTCATTATTCTAATTTCTGGACTTGGACAAGTTCCACATGTATGGAACAAGCATAGCTGGAAGAAAACTCTAGACAAGTGATCATGTGGCTTGGGATATGACAGTTTAAACTTGTTGATCCTTTCCCTTTTAAGCAGTAAAACTGGGATATGACAGTTTATTCCTGTGATAATTTTCTTATCTGTTGGATCTGTTCAATTAATTTGTTGCTACAGTGTGAAACTTCAAAATTTTAGATTGCTTAAGCTGAATAATTTGATCAACGTTTTTCTTATTTGCTATTTGATGTACTATCTTTAACGTGTAGAAATCTTCCAAGGCATCAGCCAACGAGAAAGTTAGGTAGTATTTTTCTCCCTAATTGGCAGAATACATTTGAATAATATATAGAAAATATGTGCTACTGAATTTGAGATGCTTCTCCATTCGACTTTATTCTATATGCATCTCCATTATTTGTTGTCTAATTCCTATATTCTTCTTTCGCTTTTACCACATAACAAATAGAGAGGGCAGGGAAGAGCTAATTGACTTTAGAGGCTTATGAGTTCTAAATTCTAGAATGGCGATATCAACGGTTAGTATTTGGCTTCTAAATTTGAACTTTTTTACATATTTAGTAGATTTGTTAATACAACTCCGGTGTTTGGACTAAAGTTATTGAATTTGCCCGAACTTGTACATAACTTTCTAGCTTCGCTAGTAATTGTGCAACAGTGTTCAAGGTGATATTTGGATTCGAACTCTGCAAACATTTTGGAGATATACATTCTAGTCTGACAGCAGTGGATTACATATTGGGCTGAACATATGTGTCCCTATTAAAGCAAGGAGTTGTCACATAAGCACATATTTAAGCCCAGTGCCATGGATAGTCCATAGAGCTTTTTTCACTTTTAGCCCGCGCTAGAAACTATTTACATTTTAGCCAAAAAATGTATAAAATTTATATAACTTTTGTATATTATATATAGAATGTATATATATGCATTTTATATATAAATTATAATTTTGAGAGCAGGTATACGTGTCATTTTTCCTAGTCCCAATAGGGAAGTCCTGGCCCAACAACTAAGATACATTGGGTGCACAAGTCCAATAAAGCCGTACTTGAGAAAAACACACGGCTAAGCATCTTTTAAAACCTATTTAAGAAAATGATATCATTTCTTGTTTATTCCATAAATAGCATATTTTTTTATAATATTAGCATATTGCAAAAATTATGCACAGAATTAATGAGTAACACAATGCACAAATCATGGGATCCATATTTATCATTTCACACTCTCTTTCCTTTTATTTTCTATTCTAAATTTCAGCAGGTTTGCAAGAGAAAAAAGAAACAAGGAAACCATGGCTGTCTTTCAGTAACAAGTCTCGTACAAAACAAAAAAATAGAGATAGATCGAGACTAGAGAGAGAAGAAAACTAAAAGAAAAAGAAGTCTTGCTTCTCAAAAGTTCGAACAAATAGAAGGATGCATGCGAGCACCAAAACGACCCCAATCATTTTTCAATTCCTTTGAAGATTTTGTTCAAGAATTTTGCTTCGATTATATAAATTTTACTATGTATATTTGATGTAGTTGAATTATAATCTTATGTATTATTACTGTTTATCAAGATGTAGTTTTTAAAAATATCTTCTGTACCACTGTATATATATGTTTTGTAACAAACAAAAATACATGTACTCGTATTAAAGAGAATTGTTGGCCGATAATTTAATAAACTCCAAATTCCAGGGGGAATAGCACATTTTGCTATAGGTACATCTATCACGTTTAGAGAGGGAGGGCGTCACAGGTGTAGGTTGTGCTGTCTGGTACAAGTTGTATATTTTTTTAATATGCTCATATAACGATATTATTCATCAGGTATTTACTAAATATATGTTAAAGCAAACTATGAAATTTAATATACGTCGAATATATATCGTATATATATTCATCTAGTCAATCAATGTATAATTAAAAATGTATGTTCAAATTATTGTATAATATAAATATACCACTTATAACGATTTAGTTAATAGTAATATACCACTACATAGTATATAATAGTAATATGTAAATAATAAAGTCTCTGTGTGTGTATATATTAGATATACTTGCTTTAAACCACAAATATTTATTATTACTATTAATTATTTATCAGGTTATGAAACAACGATGATAATTGAAGTATAAATAGACGATTATAGTCTGTGTTTGTGTTGTAGAAGAAAGACATATCAAAGGAATGAATGGGGTGTAAAATTTGATAATGCATTATAGATTCTCGGTAAAATAATTCTTGATTTTTATATGATATGTCTTGCCATCATTATGCTTAGCCGTTATGGGAGATGTATGATATTATGGGCGATAATTTAGGAATTGAATTGGTGTAGCTTTAAATGTTTCGGCTAGAAATGTAGATAATTAGCTCCCATATTTGTTAATTACTTATTGTTGCTAGGAATTTGTAAATTTTTTTAGATATTGTGTAGTTATGTTATCTCCACGTACTTGAAAACATGGAAATGCCTTCTACTATAATTAGCACCTAAATAAGATCACCAGTTGGGTCAGTTCTCATAAGATTCTAGCAGGTATCTCTACAAAAATGACTCAACAAAGATTGACATTGTCTAGTGGTGGTAAAATAGATAAAAAGAAACAGTTTATCCACTAAAAAATAGGTTGGATAATAATTTTTTTAAAAACGGGTCAAATATGGATAATAACCATATTATCTACTTAGAAATTGGATAACCATTGGGTTTAACTTTTACATTTGTAAAAACTCAAATTGGGGGTTTCTCAAGTTTAAGAGACTAGGAATTCCCTCAAAAGTGTTCATATTCAAAAAGTCATGGATAATATGGATTTCTATTTTAATCAATTGGCTAACCCATTTTCTATCCATATTTAATGTGGGTCGGGTCGGATAATTTATTCGTTTTTGCATTATCCGTTTTTGACCCGTCTATATTCGACCCGCCCCACCCGTTTACCACCCCTAACATTGTCTATCATGAATTTCTTTATTCTCAAAACTGAAACATGAGACCTTTATAGTTATCATAATTATTAAGTTTTAAGAAGTTACACGCTAAAATTTGTAGCTAGTAATTGGCATGACTATAGGGATGGCAAACGGTACGATGCTAGGCAAAACCACATAAGCTAGCAAAGATTTTAACCCGTCCCGCCCTGCACCGCATAGCATTTGCACCCGCATCCACCCGTCCCATACTCACACTCGCGTCCACCTGCCCTGCCCTGCATAAGTAATTTTTCTCTCATTTGGCTAGTGATTTTTGTGTAAACTCGCGTAAGCCCACAATCCGTCCCGCATTGTATCAGTCTTTTCGAAAATAATCTTAACCCGTCCTGCACCGCACTGCATAGCTTTAAACCCGTCCCGCCCTGCATAGCCTTAAACCGCACGCCCCATTTGTCATCCCTAAATGACTGTAATAAAAGGTAATGGTGCTCCCGCTGCCCAAAAATTATGTGCCCGCTTCTGCTAGTATTCAATGTTTACTGTTCTCATTATTATATGAACTTACTAGTATTTGAACATGCGCGTTACGCGTGTATCCTATATTGATTAGTAAATATTTAAAATATCACACAAATATTAATATAAAAATAAATATTTGAGTTATAAAATAAAAATTTTTAAAATATAAAGGAAGAAACCTTGCTCCACAAAAGTGCTTAGATGTTTTATTGCTTGAACTTCCATTAAGGATAAACTTAGATTATTTTGTCCATGTTCCATTTAGCTATTTTAGACAGATCTAAGCAGTCTCGATTTTGCACGCAGATAAATCAAGCAGACTTTCATTTGTTATATATGAGGCGAAACTGCTACTTGGATTGTGCAATTTGTAAAAACAAAAAGAAACAATAATAATATAAATTTCCTATAGTCAGGGCAAAATGACTAAAATTAAACCATAACTGCTCGGCAGCCTGATCATGTGCAAAGTAAAGTCATTTCATATCAGAAGAAAAATCTATCAGATAAATGAGTTAGCTAATCTTTAGGTGCAAGATTTCACCTTCAAATGATGTTAGAACTTGGGTCTCACAATCCACATGTAAATCTCTTGAAATTATAGGTAGAATCACAATATCCTGTATAAAGTGCACGTATTCATCTAAATAAGAAAATAATTGTCATTTATAAAGGAAAAAAATATACTATGAAACCAAACCAATATATAGAGTCATCTCAAGATGACTAAACAGTAGTAAATATAGAGTGAGTTCAAATCTCTAAAGAAAAAAAGGCTCCAAAGCAGCTAAAACACATCGTATATAGAAGACCTAAAAGAAAGAAAAAATATTGCACGAATATCCTAATTTATAGAGTATATTTACGTAATCACATTCTCGATCAAAGCGAATACATGTCGATCCAATAACCATCATATTAGCAATACTTTTAGTAGTAGATCCGCATACCTCATTATTAAGTGGAAATAGGCCTAAAATCTTAATGACCATTATTGTTGTTTGTGGCCGAGACAAGTGATTTTTGTATAAGAAGATAGCAGTTTGTTCCTTTCGCATCTGTCATGGCAAAAGCTGGCGAACAAAAGAAAATAAAACTTACTACTATATTCTCTTTCTTTCAAGCTTGATAATTAATTCAATTGGTAGTGACTAAAATATTAAAACTAATGCAAGTGCTGGGTAGACAATGAAAGAAGGAGAGGAGACATGTCAAAATCGTTAACGCAAATCTTGAAGTTGGTGAAATGTTTTGACTCCCGCAACGTATACTAAAGTTTTAATGGACTTTAAGTATCACCAAATTTGAGTTGGTCCTAATACGATGTATCTACTTTATTGTTTTTATTTATTATTTTATATTATGTTTTAATTGAAATTATTCACTTGTATAGGAACTCTTGTAGGAATTAGATTAAGTTTAAAGGCTAAAATAATATAGTATGATACGATATTTTATCCTAAATCATTTTATAATAAAATAATATAGAAGGTGGAATAGCTATTTCTTACATGGGATAGACATGGATATTTATTGCATATATATATATATATATATATATATATATATATATATAAGAGAAATTATGTGGCACTCATCTCATCTAATGATCTACCCAATAGACAGAAAGGACGCGGAATTAGTGGTTTGAATATATTTTCTTTGTAATTATGTTTGTCCCCCAAATTCTCAATCCCTGACTTAAAAGACAATTACTTATATAATCGTAATATTCAGACCAACCTATGTATACCTCGATCGTTTTACTTCACATCAGTACAATATTAGGTAATTTATCCGCTTAGATTTTGATAAAATGAGAATAAATTACCTATTAGTATTATTGCCTCCGCTAATATTAGAACCCGAGACCTCAGAATTACCAACATATTTTATTAACCATTAGACTACGCAATTTTTTTGCTTATTGAAAACTCAATCATTAACGTCAAAATGGCGAAATCATCTTGAGATAGAAATGGACCCCATTTTTGTGGTTTGAATTGGTCAGACAATGGACTTTTTTTTTTTTTTAATTTCTAGAATTACAGTGTTAAGCAAACAATGCAATTGTGATGTATGAGAGAGAAATAGAGAATTGATTCAGATTCCAAACACATTAGGAAAAAGATATTAATTCGTTTTAGTAAACGCATTAGTTTCCTAATCACTCTTTCTTGCACTGTTATAGATTCAACCCATTTGGTCAACATTACTATAAGTAACATGATCGTATTCCCTCCGTCTCATATTAAACAGTCGTTGTTTCTAAAATAATTATCTCAAATTATTTGTTATTTTAGAAGTTCAAGACAAAATTAATTATATTTTTTCTTTTTTACCCTTAGTAATAGTTATCCTTCAAGACTACAAACACCTAACTTTATTCAAATACCAATGAAGAAAGATTAAATATTAAGACATAATAAAGCAATCAAAATTTCATCCTAATTGATTTTTCTTAAGGGACGTGTATAAGAGAATCATGACACATAATATGAGACGGAGGGAGTAATAGAAACAGAGTTGTTTTTTTGGGTAAGTAATAGAATTAGAGTTGTTTGTATTACAGGATTTTTGTTCTCACTGAGAAGCATAGACCTAGTGCTATAAAACATCAACTTGAAAACGCAATACATAATATAATAATTGTTATCCGCTACTGTGTTAAAACACAAAATCAGAAAACTGTTAGAAGAATAAAAGAACTGAAAAACAGTAAAGAATAAGAAATATTCCGAGTCCACAATTTGCTTGTGCGTCCTTAAGGAATTTTAACCCCCTCACACGTTGCCAAGGTAATTGATTAAATCCTCTCAGGATGAAACGGAATAAATCTTCCTGCAACAATGGCAATACAAACTGCAGGATACCAACGAACTCAAAGAACGGAGCAAAATCACACTTACGAATTTGAGAGAGAGAGACTGCGAATTAGAATGCAGTATTTTCAGAAAGAAGGAAGTTCTGTAATGTTTTGGTGTGTTAAAAACGAAGTCGTGCCTCAGAATTTATAGGCAATTATTGGAAGAGGTGTGATGTTTGTTCTGGAAAAGGTGTCTGTTCAGAAGTTTACGCGTCCTGCCGCGGTCCTACCGCGGTTACGCTAGGACCGCGGCCAAACTAGCCTTCTGAATCTGCAGCAGTGTTCTGGCGCGGTCCTACCGTGGTTACGCCACTATCCTTCTGAATCTTCAGCAGTGATCTGGCATTTAATTAATTATTAAATAATTAATTAAATAAATTTTGTCCAAAATTAATCTTATCGATCATTTGACAAATCCGAAGCCGAAGCCGAAGCCGAGCAACAACGGCGCGAGGGTTCATTCTCTTCAACTCCTTTTAAGAGCTTTAAGAAGTGATTCTACATATAAGCACACAAATGTAGTTGTCCCTCACCAATGAGGGACAAAGTGCAAGTCAAAAGCTCACTTTATTCAAATTTTCATTTTCCTCCATTTTATTTCCCACCATTTCCAATTCACACTCTTAGACTTCAAAGCCCAATGCTTAAAGTCTTTGAAGCCCAATGCCTTTAAAGTCCAACAATAATAATAATAATAAATAAATAAAGAAGAATAAGTATGCCAACAGAGATGTTCTCCAATTATTCATATCGGTGAAAATTCATTTCGTCGTTTATATTAAGTCAAAAAGTTTATTCAAGAAATTAAAAGTTAAAGTCAAGTACACGTTATTTAACAACGTATTAAATGTTAAATATGTGAAAGACATGCATCTTTATTCATCCATTTTCTGTAAATATCGAATGTAAATAAATTTTTACGTTTTATCCTAATATTATTTTCCCTTTTAGAGTTCTCTCGGATTATATATCGCTATTGCTATCCAATCTCCTTGCTAGTTCGTATATCTCTATATAATCTTATGTGGATTAGATTGATTGATCGATATACCAACAAAAATAAGAATAATTTCGAGTAGTTACAGATTTAGAAATTTTACTAATATGATCAATAACCATCGTGGTGCATTACTATCAGAGCATTATCAATTCAGATTACAAGACGAGTAACATTATATATATGTGAGGTAACATAATTCAACTCCTAATTCATTTTTTTTTTTTTTGGAAAATTCCCAAGAAAATCAACTGCTGCTATTCTTCGTGTATGTACTGGATAACCTGCTCATTGTACAATAACTTACAATGTAAAATCTAACTAGGCAAGCCCGATCCGACTGCTCTAACCGGGAAGGCTACCGGTGAGGGAAAATCGATCTCAGGTAAGGTTGTGCATGGATCAGATCGGATCGGATTTAGCACATTTCGGATTTCGAATTCTAGGAAATGCAATCCGAAACCAATCCGAATTAATATCTGATCGGATCGGATTTTTGAATTTCGGATCGGATTATTATGTCTCAAAGTTGCAAACTCATACGTATATTTTCTTTGTAAAAGAGGCAATACAGTAAGAAAATTTTATTTTCTGCAATTATGAGAGTACCATGCTGCCAATATAGCTAAATCCATCAATTGTAAAGGTAATTAACTTGGAAGAAAATGTAAAGGAAGCACTAGCTATCCGAAATTAAAGTTTACCATTTATACATGTCCTAATAATTTCAGATCGGATTAAAATTATACCAATGCGAATCCGATCCGATATCCAAAATTTTAATAAACACAATCCGAAATCCGATCCAATCCGAAATCCGAAATTGAAAATTGAACGGATCGATTCGAATTTCGGATATCCGATCCAAATGAACAGCCCTAATCTCAGGGATCACTCAACGAACCAACTCAGCCATCCCAAGTCTCCTAATTCGTTTTACTCTTAGGGTGTATTTGGTATAATGGAAAATGTTTTCCGTGGAAAATGTTTTCTTCGAAAACAAGTAGTAATCTTATTTATTTTCCGGTGTTTGGTACACAAATTAAGGAAAATAACTTCTCAAGAGTATTCATAAATAATTTAGATATAATAAACATGAAGCCATAAACTTTCAAACCGACAACCTTCTGAACCCACAAATTTCATAAACTTTCGAACCGCTAAACTTTCAAAACAGCGGAATTTTGAACCTGTAAACTTTATAATTTCTAAACCCGTAAACTTCCAAACACATAAACCTCTGAACTCATAATTTTGAACCTTTAAATCGATAAATAAAAAAAATTAAAACTGAAAAATATATTTAAAAAAAATTCCGGGGGGGGGGGGGGTGGCAGTAAACGAAAAAAAACAGAATTAAATTACAAAAAAAGT
>NW_017670711.1:12274-19433 GCF_001879085.1 Nicotiana attenuata | reverse complement strand
GGGTGGGGTGGATGGTGGGTGGTGCAGAAAAACGGAAAAACAGAAATTTAAAATATAAAAAAAATATTAAGGCAAAAAAAAATTGCTGTATGGGGGGAGGGGGTGTTGGGGGTGTGGGGTGGGGGTGAGGGTAGGGAAGGTCGAGAAGAAGTTTTGGAAAATGTTTTCCCTTCTCTTTATAAGGAAAATATTTTCCTCTATTTGGAGGAAAATGAGTTCATGAGGAAAATATTTTCCAAAATATTTAAGCCAACCAAATATGGGAAAATTGGAAAACACACCCTTAATAGTAATTCAATTTATAATATTGTACTGTGACTACTGTCTCATATAACACTAACATGACACCATTTTCCCTACTTAGAAGTTGAAGATAATAACTCACCTATTTTATGTGGACGTGGAGATTATGAAAAAGAAAGAAATAAAAAAAAGTTGAAAGATTGGAGAAAGTGATTTATTTGTTATTAGTGTTTTGTTTTTTTGTTTTTTTTTGTGTGTGTGGGGGTGGGGGGGGGGGGTAGGGGTATTGGAAGTTTGAATTGGTCAGCATTTGGACCTTATTCCTAAATCTTTTTTCACTTGAAAAAAGATTATGACCAAAGACTGGTCTACTAAGAAAAACTCGTTTTCCACAGTCAACTTTCAGACTATATTCCACTTCACCATTCCCTTTTTGAGTATATTTTTCCACATTGCCTTTTTCCTTTCACCTTCCCTTTTAAATATAAGCTTCTTCTACTCTCTACTTTCATCATCATTTTTCCAAAATTTCATGCACCAAACTTCACAAAATATTTTCAGAAACTTCTAATATTCACTACATTTATTTTATGTAACCATAAACACCTGATTTTCCCCTGCATTTTTTCAAGATTGTGTTTTTACTGAATTTAACTCAAGAAAACAAGAAAATGGATTGTGGTTTCAATTGGGAATACAATTCATTAATCAATGAATTAACACAAGGGATGGAACATGCAAAACAACTAAGAGCTTATTTCAGCTCTACAACTTCTTCTGATAATATTCAAGAATTGCATTTGCATATGCAAATTATTCTTTCTTCTTTTGAGAATTCTCTATCAATTCTCAAATGGACTGATTCAATAACACAAACCCCACAAATTGTAGTAGCTCCAACTTCTATTTCTGTTGATAAAATTAGTCCTAAAACTGTTGACTTGAATGGAAATTTCAAAGATAATGATCAGGACCTAAGATATGTTTCAAAGAAGAGGTTGGACTTGAATTATGTTTTGTATTCAAAAATTAGTTACAAAATGTGATGATTAGTTCATTTTTTTCAAGCTAAATTGACTTGGTTTTATTGGTTATTGTAGAAAACAGTTGCCAACATGGACTGAACAAGTCAGAGTTAGTGCAGAGAATGGATATGAAGGGCCTACTGATGATGGATATAGTTGGAGAAAGTATGGACAAAAAGACATTCTTGGTGCTAAATATCCCAGGTGATAAGTCAGTTTCTTTATGCAAAGTCATAGAACTCAAAAATTTACTAAAAAGGGTACCAATTATTTTAACATTACAGATAAAAAAAGGAAAAATTTAACTCAAAATTTCAAAATTTCTTGTACCCTTTTAGTAATTCTCTCCTGTTGAGCTGTCAAAACGGAATCGTCCAACTCAACCCAGCCCACACGGGTTATGGAATTCGATCTCGGGCCGGCCCTTCATTTAAAAGGGTACTTAAAATACCAGTCCAGCCCAACAAAGCCTAAAGGGTCGGCGAGCTGATATGGGTTGGTCATATTAGCCTCATATTTATATGAGTTCAACTCTACTCAAGTAACGAGCTGGGCTGTTTAGGTTGATGGGCCAAGTCCATTTTGACGGCTCAATTCTTTTAATAGCTCAAAATTTAAGAGAAATAATGTCCTATGTACTAACGTATGGTAACTTTGGCGTAACTGGTAAAGTTGATGTCATGTGACCAGGAGGTCACGAGTTCGAACCGTGGAAACAGCATCTTGCAGAAATGCAGTGTAAGGCTACGTATAGACCCTTATGGTCCGGCCCTTCCCCGGACCCCGCCCATAACGGGAGCTTAGTGCACCAGGCTGCCCTTTTAATGTCCTTTGTACTAATGACAAGATTTCATGTTTGCAGGAGTTACTACAGATGCACATATCGTTTAGTGCAAAACTGCTGGGCAACAAAGCAAGTGCAGAGATCTGATGATGATCCTGCACTATTTGAGATCACATACAAAGGTTCACATACTTGTAACCAAGCATTTAACTCTGCTGCACAACCAACATCACCAGAGAAACATGAATTCAAGAAACAAGCCAACAATCCCAAAATAGTACAATCGAACCAGATGCTCACGAACTTACAAGCAAGTTTGAGAGTGAATACTAATGACTTGAACAAGAAAGAGACAACATGTTCTTTCCCATTTTCACCTACATTCTCTGGTTTCGTAGACGGAAATCTGCATTTTCAAGTGTCACAAGTTGATGACAATTTGGTAGGAGGTTATTCACCATCATTTGTCTCTCCTACAACCCCAGAATCAAGCTACTTCTCATTACCTAGCTGCCAAATGAATGGTTCGCGACGAATTCACAGCTTACACCATTCAGAATCAGATCTTCCTGATTTATTCTCTGCCAACACTTCATCAACAAGCTCTCCAATTGTAGGTTTGGAGTTTCCACTTGAACATGTGGAGTTAGATCCAAATTTCCCATTTGATAACTCAGAATTTTTCAGATAAGCTCAAAATAGTACTGTCAAAAAGGAACAATAAAGAGGAAAAGTTGGGTTTTTGATCACTAAATCAACTAATTAAGGTTGATGATTTCTTCCTTTTGGAAGTAGTAGTATAGAAGTGTTTGTATAAATTAACAAGAAAGCTGGCCAAGGGTAGTAACAAGCTATAGTATTTGTATCAATATTGCTTAGTATTTTTGCACTTCCAGTCATCTAACATCAAGCTACTGACTGAAACTCAAGCACATTCTTGCAGAAGACACTTGAACATTCATCAATTTAATCAAGCTTGCAAAAGACACTTGGAACTTTCCTATATTTGCAAATAGGAAACAGCCCCTCTACCTTCACAAAGTAGGGGTAAGGTCTGCGTACCCACTACCCTCCCCGACCCCACGATGTGGGATAATACTGGGTATATTGTTGTTGTTGTTGCTTATATTTGCAAATAAGAATTGAGTTTGACACCAAGTAGAATAAAACTGTCTAACAAAAGATTTAAAGAAGGATAAAGAAAGATTTAAAACAAAATGTTAGATATGAACCCAAAATTTAACGATACAATTAGTTTAGTGCAAAATTAAACCTATTAAGTTTAAATCCTGGATCAGCCCCGGAGAAAAAACATGGCACTTCAGATGGGCAACTATCCAATTGCTGAAGCCCACCAACATTATTTCTTCTCCCTCCCATTAACAGGCAAATGACCACTCCTTCGTATTCAAAGACAACAGTAAACTAATCTAAGATTAAAGTCTGGTTGATCAATCAATTGATTAATTAACTGCATATAGTTTTAATTAAGCATCTATCAAGGGAAACTAACAACAGTTTTTCAGTTGCACTTTGGTACTCTTCTTTCTTGCTTCTTTTCTTTCTTCTTTCTCTTTTTTTTTTTGTTGTTGTTGGTTTTCTTGAGTTCTGCTTTGTTTCACTTTTTTGCAGTAATTCTCGGTTATTTTTGCAGAAAGAAACTAAGTATAAAGATTGCATAGTGCAGAGTAGCTTAATTTTAGCTTGGACATCAGTCAGGTGCGACCAGACAAACAAGGACATAGGATATTAATAAGAATAGTAGTAAATACTCCTGTATGCCAATTTCCCATACTAAAACAATGGGCTCAAACAAGTTCATGATGTTAGATGAACATAGTCATATTGGGAATTTCCATATCCCCACTTGCCACAATCTCTGGAAAACCACTTACAATGCAAGAGTTGAAGACTATGCTATCCACCCACAGAAACAGTCAAAGCAGGGACTCACTTAGCTTTACAAAATGATATGCCTGATGGCAAATTGGTAACGTCGATAATCACCAGAGAATCTTGTGTTTAACTGGTTAGAGCCTCTTGTTCAAGTTTGAATGTGAAAATCACATAAGCAGCCTAGCTAGTGGGCTCTAATACCGCTTGTTCATGCCAAACCCCATTCAAGTCGGACTGCCACAAGCGAACTACATCATCACTCCCAGTAGTAGCAAGTGTCATCCCGCTCATGTCCCATTCCATCTGCCATACCTGCATGACAAAAAATCAAATATGGTAAAAATAAAATGTGTAAATTAGTCGCTTGCTAGTCAAAGCTTACCCTTTAGAAAAAACTCAGAATAGAAAACTACAAGTGACTCTACTAAATTGAGGTTAAGACATAATTGATTTACAAAGGAACAGCTAAACTAAAGAGTGTAGCACCAGGTACCTCGCTGTCATGAGTAGAGAGCGTGGCAACCTTCTCCACCGAGAGCCTTCCACCGGGGTCAGGATTTGATCCAACATGCCATATGGCAATTTCCTTGGAAGTAGAAATTGCTATTAACTCGTACGGCCTGAAAAAGGAAGCTTTTAAGTTAGAAAGCGCATCCAACAAACTGAACAGATAAATTTTTTTTCTTTGATTTGCAGGACTTCAGAAACCACCCGTGAATTCCAGCACTGAGCAATTTTAAGCCTCTTAATCATGGAACGATTATAACTTCCTCTCAGCCAACTGTTTACTTGAGTGTACAGCATCTGCATTTTTATAACAAACAAAAAGAAGCAGACATTGTACACTCAACTAAATAGCTCTGAGGAAGTCATAATTATTCAATTATTAAGATACAGTATCTGCATCGTATATGCCTTAAATGTGCACAGACATCTGCCCATTGGTTAAGTACGGTATGTACAATGGAAATGCCTTACTCGACCTGATTAATGGTGGATCTTTCAGGCTAGAAATCTCCTTGGCCAAAAATGAAAGACTACAGGAACATCTTTTTTGAACTCCCTAATACCACTGCTGACGCTCATATATGCTCTATAAATGACTAAAGAGGATGTTTTCAAGAGCGAACCTTCCAATATTCGGCGCCCATGCAACAGTAGAGACTGGATCACCTTTATCTGCAGGTAAAGCTAATTCCGCAACTGGAAGCCATCTCTGATGATCCTGATCGAATTCCCAAACCTGTAGAAATCTATGATATGATAACATTACATATGTTCCACCAGAGACCAAGTATACTAGCAGCTTTTTAAGACCATAGTGCATGATAGCAGCTTAAGATTTCAAGAATTGCCTCTTCCGACTTTGTGAATGCTCAATAATTTACATATAAGTTGTGTAACTAGCTTTACTCTTTCATAAAAAAAATAGCTTAACCTTTACTCATAATCAACAAGAATCAGAATGCAATAAATGCACTGCCAAGTTTTAACTAATGAAGAAAAACTTTGTAAATAGAACCAATTAAGGATTTTAGAAAGCAACCCTTAAAGTAACATAAAGAAAGGAACTCGCCATACCTTGGAGGAGTTCATTTGTGGCATGTCGGAATTAAAACCCAAAACAAAGCTTGATTGCTGAATTTCTCCTTTTAAAGGATTCCAAGCAATAGAAGCAGATTGGCATGAGACGTTTCCAAATTTAGATACAGATTCAATGACATTCTGAAATTCAGCCTACAGAAAGAGGACTAAAAGTTAGCCTCTGCAATTTTCAGTCACATACATAATGTGTCATCTACAAGATGTAGTCAAAAGAGCTTACAATGCTACCTATGTAAGATAACCAGCTCAAGAAGGTAACAGAAATTAAGAATTAAGTAAGTACACCATGAAGAAAAGAGCAAAGACATGGGGAGCTTGCAGAGGATATTATTATAATACACATTACGGTAATGGTTGGTGACCAGCAAATCACACAACGATAGGGCACACCAAGCTTTGGTGCCAAAGAACCACCAGTAGAATTTGGAATTTGTACAATTGCCAAAAATAAGCAGAATAACACAATTCCTCTGATTCGGTTGGAGCTCTCAATCCAAAATTAAACAAAGATCATTTGTTTGAGAGCATGATCAAAACCATGACTAGGAAGAGAATGCTGATATGTGACCAAATAACAACATGAAAGGTGATTGCCGTATTTTTCAGAGTTTGGTTAGAACAAATTCTTTTCTGGAAAGGAAAGCAGGCATAGATGATAATGTACCTGTAGCTGCCAGTTCTTCAATTCAAATGGATCTAGGAGCTCAAACACTTTTACCTGGCCATCTGAATATGCGGCAACCTATGGGAAATAAAATAATGATGTGTCACCAAAATGACTCTGTGTATTCATACTCGCTAAAAGCTATTGACAGAAAACCAAGAGTCACTGGATCAAGCAGATTGATCTCAACATTGCCTATCCAGTCAAATAGAAGAAAAAATGAGAAACATAACATCAGATAAAGGCCCCATAAATGTTTTGCGACTAAAATAAAGCAAGATTACAATGTACATTTATACATTGACCACTCTGCTTTATCACCTTCCTCAATGAGGATCCCCACCTAACACATTTAAGTGGCTTTTATAACACTTCGGCATCTCATATTGTCAATTATAAAAGCAAGCAAACCAAAGAAATTCACTTGTAGCTAAAACGAGAAACAGCAGTTGTACACCAATAGAGCTTTGGTGCACCAGCCAATTGTTTTTCCTCTCCTCTATCATGTATCCAAGCAATATAAGCTTCTTCTTCATCTTGTACTTTAGATCTGTGCAAAACCCTTTCTACCTAATACTGAAACTTCAAAAAACAGTAGAGTGGGGTTGATCCCTCCCTATAACTGACCTTCAGATTGCTTCTGAGTTGTCAAAAGTTGCTATTAGTCACCTTTACCTCAGGTATACATGTCACTGAGGTGCATAACTCATAAAACCGTAAGATTACAACAACAACAACAACAAAGTGTGATCCCGCAGGTGGGGTCTGGAGAGGGTAGTGTGTACGCAGACCTTACCCCTACTTCGGAGGAGTAGAGAGGCAAAACCGTAAGCTTACACAAAACAATTATTAAGTCTAAAAGAAACTATGTTAGACAATTATCCAAAAATAAAAACCAAAAGAGCGAGAGAGAGGAAGTTACAGGCAACCCCCCCCCCCCCC